>NW_010518472.1:30014-50927 GCF_000687285.1 Phaethon lepturus
CCCATCTACCAATTAAATACGGTTTTGAAACAAGAAAGATTCTTTTAATTTTATTTTACTGTTAACCCAGGTCTGTCGCACAGGTTGATATGTATTGCATGGTCAGCGGGGCTTCCTTGGGAAGCAAAGCGTCAGACCATGGTGTCACCCCATCATCTACTGCCTCTTCCCCGGCTGTTACTTTGAAACTGCTAATCGATTTCAACCAAATCTGACAGAGGTTTTGAAAAAGCCCTACTGAAAATCAGCAGCTGTTTTAGTGCTAATAACTCAGCCCTTACCCATGCCAGCTGATGGCAGCCAGCCGTCCATCAGCACGCAAGCACCGTCCAGTTCGGGCACATCTCTGAAACCCCCCCGGTTGCTGGTGTTTTCTCCCAGGTCAACGAAAAGGAGCACGAGGGAGATGCAATCACCGGCAAAGAGCTTATGCAGTGGAGCTGTTGGGTTACAACACACAAAACTATGGTCTAGTTTTGGTAATTCCACTGCTCAGGGAAGCTTTTTTCCCCTACCTAGATGACTGATATTAAAAAAAAAAGTAGTAATAATAGTAATAACATTGAGATCTAACAATCGTCAGTTAGACCCTGTAGGTATTCAAAGCCCAACCACTAAAGACGGAAAAATTAGGTTTTGAAGAGGAACAAAAATGCCAACAACAAGCGTGCACTCTCTTGCAAAGTACTCTGCAAATGACCCCTCGCACCTCGATTCATCTGAAAGGGAGGTAAAAAAGCTGGTGCATCACCGCCACCCGTATGAGAGGTCATTTCCAGGACACGATGAAGCAATATGCACTGACCTGCACTCTGCATCGATGCAGTTTCTGTACAAGTTTATTTGTGAGCTGAACTTGAGCAGAGAATGCCAGCTGTGCCATATTGTAAAGTGGATTTGTCGTGTGGATTTATCCATACTTTGTCCATTAAGTCACCCTTGGGAACAAGCACTAGTTAGAATTCTCTGATAGATGGGAAGGGTTTTTATACGGGGGGGAGAGGGAAGGGAATGCAGCGATTCCAAGAGACTGGAGGAAAAAAAAAAAGAGGTATTATTAGCACGTTGAAAGGCATCTGAAATATAAATTATTTGAAAGCACATCACTTTATATATCCTGTTAATTACATGGTTAATATTATGGAATCTGACAACTCCCCATAGACACCAGGACTATTGATGAGTTCCATTTTATGTTAGAAATTTCTCTCTTCTTGTGCAGAATTACCTCTTTAACCTCTTTCAGTCCAATAAATTCACATTAAAATGTGACCAGGAGTGACAACCTTGGAAGAGGACTAACCTCTCCCTCTATCATGTCATTTTAGCCTCAGTCTCAAATTGGTACAGCACTCCCATAGCTATTAGCTCAGCTCTTCTCCTGCCTCCCGAGTAGATGAAGCAGTATGTCTAATTAATTTACAATCCTTAAGTACAAAGGTAGCTATCAGCAAAACTACATTAAAATCAAACTACCAATAAGGTAATTGTAAAATCATAATTTTCTGGTATGTTTTCACTAAATACTATCTTAGCTTTGTAGCTGAATGTTTTCCAAAGTCTAGCCTTACAGCTACGTGAAAGTCAAATATTTCATACATTACAGTATTTTCGCTCCACAGAAGAAAAAAAGACAGATACTCTTTAATACAATGAAATGCAATTTAAAGCCAAGTCAATAAGATACTAACCTCTTATCCTCAAATGAGGGCTACGTTATACATCCTGGGTTAGAAGCTAAAAATGAAGAGAATGGTTCTTGCCACTCATAATTCAAAGACTGTTGTCAAAAGCTTTCTGTTCATAGAAATGCTATTGGTTTTATTCAGCTGGCAAAAACCGTGCAGTGTTCTAAGTAGCTCAGACAGATAGCTTTTTTAGCTATACAGTTCAGAGCCAAATTTTCCTCAACAGCATAAGGACTTGATTTTGCTAATGTATACATGTTGCACCGTCCCCGGTTCCAGAAATAACCGGCGTCCGTGAATGCAGGCTGGGGTCTAGGGAGGATACACGCTAAGAGCCACATTCCCTATTTTGCTTTGTACTCAGAGAGACCAGACCCAACCAGCGCAGAAAGGCTGCCGCACCGAGAAGCCCGCCGACGGCACGAAGCTCCGGGCGGCAGCTCCCTACCTGCTTCTCTCCGACGAGAAAACACCGAGTCCCGGGTGGGAGGCGAGGGCCACCCTGCAGCACGGAGCGACAGGCGCCATTCGCCGCCGGGCTCCAGCCGCCCTCCTGACACTCTCGCTCTTGCTGGCACCAAGTAGCCGAGGGCCATGAGGGGCGACGCGCCTGCTGCAGGCGGGCACCCTCTCCTCCTGCTCTTGAGCCTGAGGAGGGCAGGGACGAGGCACAAAATCTGAAGCCCGCTCCACTCCCCCGTTTTCCCTGGTTGCCAGACGACGATACTTGCCAGCATCCTGAAGGGCGTGGGGAGCCTTTTTTCTTTCTCCTGCTCCTGAATAAACCCCTTTCTGTAACCAGGCCGTGCCGGCACGGTCGGGGGCAGCAGGAGAGGAGCTGAGCTCATTTGCTGTGAGGAGCTGTCAGCATCTCCCTTAAGGAGGGCAGGGTGCCAGCCTCTTCCAGGCAGTTATCTGGTGGCCTGGCCTTAAGCAACCCTCACTTCCCACTGTCGCATTCCCACTCCCTGCCATACACAGGGAACCCTGTACACCACATCCTCCGGTTCCCCTACGGCCACAGCCGATAGCCACAACACAGTCCTCGACTCGGTCCTAGCCCTCCGAGGTCAGTGGAGCTTACGCGTAGGTAAGCTGAGAGAGGGAGCAGAAAGCCGGCCTAGCTACCGACCTTGCGGCACAGCCCAGACGTGGTTGTAGAGCAACAAATGAAGCCTTAGGTGTGAAATCTCATACTGTTTGCTCAGTGTTGTGTGGTGTGAGCGGCCCCGAGGAACAAGCGACTGCAGCAGGAACAGAGAGGGATGCTCTTGCCGACAGGAACGGAACAGGACGCTTATTTGTTCCCATCTTCTTTCTGGAAGGAAAGCATCTGCTACTGCTAACGCCAAAATCTGTGCGTCGTGCTCATGTCTGCACCAGGTTGAGGAGTATAATAGAAGTTGCCAATTACAGATAAAGGCTATCTTCAGAATTTGGATAGAAGCCGCTAATTTTGACTGTTCTACCATATAGCGGTACTTCTCATTGTTAGAAGAAATGCCTAGAATTTGGTACGGGCATTACATTAGCTATATTTTAAATCTATACAAGCAAATTCAGTTAAATAACTGCACATATGTGTGTGATTTTCCACATACCAATGCCAGCACCCTGTAGACTGTACAGCAGGCTACTCAGTTTACATCTTCATGTATTTTGCTTGCTCCCCTATAGGAAAGCCCATAGTTTCTGGTATTCTTTTAGAAATATGACCTACTCTCTACTGGGAATTATTATATGTCTCACCAGAAAATGCTGAATAGAGGATAGTTCCTGCATGAGAGCATGAGGACACGCATGCCTTTACCCTTACGCGCTGCACATGCCTTTTCCCCAGGCACATACCTGGCAGGTGCAATCCAGACCTTCATTTGTCACTCAGAGACCAGTAATGGGCTCTCCAGAAATACTCTAAATAAATTAGATTAGATGAAAATTATCTTCTGTCTTTTTAGACCATCTTGGCATTAACTACAAAACTGGGTATATTCTCCAGGCAAACATGCTTTCTCTGAAAAACTAAAAGATAGGACAAATGTTCCTGTCTCCTCTGAAATAACGTTTACCAGTCCTTGCTAGAGAGAAGCAGCTGGCTTCAGTTAATCTGGTGGGATAACATTAAACTTAATAAATGGAATGACATTAAGATCTAAACCTTCTTCTAAAAGACTTGGGCACAGGCATGAGCTGCACAGCTGGGTACAGAGTTAGGCACTCAGCTCCCAAAATGGACCTCACAGTGGTGCGTTGGGTGCCAAAGATCCCCGTACTGAGGATGGGGAGAAGCCTGCACCCAACAGCCAGCTTCTCAACACCCAGAAGCTACGCTGGGAGCAAAACCCTATGCCTGCCAAAGGAAAATGTCAAAGAGAACTTACGTTTTTTGATATGATCAGACTCCACCGTGAAAGCAGGACTCACAGCCCGAGTCCCACCCATGTGCCTTCTTGGGCGTTTAGGTCAGACAACAGGGGCACACCTCTCTTTTAAAAGAAAACCAAAGGACACAGCCAAGCACACTGTTTTGCTAACATCCTTGTGGTTAAAACACCAGCGTAAGAAAATGGGAAGCCCAGAACCAAGTATCTCCCCAGCATGGGGTTCACATCCATAGGTTCAGCCTCAAGGAACATGCACTACTTACTAGGCCAAAGGCTCTTCTGGGTGACCAGCCTTTCACCATCCTTCCTGGAGCTTGACCTCAGTGTGGACCTGGGAGTGGAGGGAACACAGGACCAGGAGGAAAGTGGCTGAAACATTCAGCTGGAAAAGGGGAGTCCTGACTTCCCTGGGTGGTATCATCCCAAAGCTGTATTATGTGTGACGTGCAAGCAGTACAGACAGCGGCCATAGCAAATCTTGGACTTTTCCAGGCCCTTATGTACTGAGCTAACAAAACTGCTAATCCCCAAATTGCCTCTAGGCATGTGCACTAGCAAAGCTGGAGATAAGTCTAAATGTGCTTCTGCCAGAAAACAAAGGCATCTTGGGTGCCTAGTTGGGTTATACGGGGTCTCTGGATTGTGGGTTTCGCTATGTTAATTCTGCCTAAACTGTGCACATAAACCACTATGTTGCACTTTGCTTAAGAGCTGTAAAAGACTGAAGTAAGGATCTGCTTTGGTGGCACACCACCAGCTAAATTAATCTCCTGGCATAAACTTGCACTGCTTGGTTCAATGAACAAAATCAAAATCCAGTCTCCAAATAACTCGGAGGAATTTCTGGCTGATGTGGCAGTTGTTAGGCATATTAAATTACAGATATAATGAAAGTGATTTTTAGTGGTTCAGATAGATGGGCAGCTAGTACGTTAGTACTGCGTTCAGCTTCCAGTTTAGGCATGTCTCCAGCCTGCTAACAAGCATCCTTTGTGCATTATTTGCTGTATTTTGACCTTCCAGAACTGCTTGCTTTTTCTTTTCACTGGATACCTAAGATTCATCTGTGCTCCCTTAGTTTGTACTCCCCATAAGCAATAAAACCATGTCTCTTGCCTTAACTGACTGAAATTCTCAGTTATCACACACTTCAGATTACAGACTTCAGGTTTAGATGCATCGCTGTATGAAGTACTGTACAATGAGCAATCTATTGGATTTCTATCGTGCTTAGGAAACACAGCCTCACAAATAAGTCTGGTTCCACCTCTCTCTCCTTTTAAGCCTGTCAGGTGCCCATGCCCACAAATAAAGGTTCATCTGGCTGACATCCTCCGGGAAGCCTCGGGCATGAGTACACAGCAGAGTGGAGCAGAGATCCCCAAGCTAACAGAAACCAAAGCAGGGCTTCACGTATAGCACCATGCAGCCCTATAGGCTTTGGTCCAGGAGAAGCATAGCAACGTTCGGAGCAACTGATGCCAGGTATCACAGAGCATTACTTGAGGTAAATACAACTCCAGTGTTAATAACAATAATATAATTTGTTTTTATCATTACCCAGTGTATTTTTGTAATGTCTTTCAATGCATCTGGCCCATATCAACTGTATAATAATTGAATGTTGTCAGTAAAATTATGTAAAATTAATTTTGACACCCTTCCTCTGAAGTGTTTGTTTTGTTCTTCTCTGTCCTTGGAATGAAATGTTTTGATACCAGCGATTTTCTTCAGAGAAAATAGCTCCCCAAGCTCCTGTTGCTACCCCTCTAGCTGCAGTACTGCTGAATGTGTCATACCCAGGCTCTACCTCATCTTCTGATTTCTGCTTAACAAGTCCATGGTTATTTTCAAAGATCCTCTTCTGTGTCTTGCTATTATTAAGAATTATTAAGAAAAGGTCAGTTTCTGTTCACTCGAGTAAAAATATGACTGATGCTAATTTTCATGTATCACACACTAAGAAAAGCATCAGGCGTATTCTTTACCTATGAGGAAAAGACTGATATCACATGTACAAAAGATGTGACCCGAACATGTCCCATATTTGGTTGCATTACTTCTGCTTGATTGCTGGGAGCAGAATCTTTGCAAGTAGATCATATTCATGAATGTGTCATGCCTCACTATGTCATTGTGCCAGAGACTCATTAAAGATCTACTCAAAGCTTCCTTCCTCATTTGTATTTCTTCTACGAGTTGCTTTGATTTGAGAAATCTCTTTTGCAAAAGGAAAGCTGTCCACTGTTTGGACTCTAAAAGGAAATGTAGGTGTTTAATTGGTGGATGTGGTTTTCATTCTACTTTCCATCTCTACCACAAACCCTATTCATAACTTGTGACAAGTCTGTTGGCAGCGTGCTGTATCAGACTGGAGGTAGCTGACTTGATAAGCGTGTCGCCCGGCCGAAGAAAAACATGAATTCCCTCCAACTTTGCTCAGAATTTCTAATTAGCTTAAAGGCAGTGTCCTGAATTAGCACAGAAAACCACTGTGAGAAAGGCCTAGGGAGATGCAAGGCTATAACTCAATAGGGTCTAGTAGTATCTTAAATGTTTTCTGGTTTATTGAAATCAAGCTAGCATTTTTTGCTCTGAATATACTCCTTAGTTAAACACAAGTGCCGTGATTTATAATCCGGTAAAGTCCCCAGCTTCATTTCTATGCAGCCCATATCATAATGGTAAAGAAGGCTCATTTTCCAGAGAAAGTCAAGGACGTGTTTTCATTTTTATAAAATCCATCACCTAGTCTTACAGGGCTGATGTCCCTTCCCTCTCAAATGCATGCAGAGGTGGAGGTAAAGAAAGCACCGATCCAGTCAGCGTTGCGATTCTCTGCTGTCATTTCTCAATGGGGTTTGTTCCTGCTCCCCCCAAAAAATCAAACCCTTGTGCATACACTTACCATTTCCAATAGCCAGATGGGAAGGAAACATTTCCAATAGGCAGTTTGCATGTGGCCACCCTGTTTTCCACCACGTGGAGATACCTTGTGCCAAGCCAGTACGCCTACAGGGCAGAAAGCAACACTTGGCCCATTTTAGTATCTCCACTGTGGCCTGAAGTTCACGACTTTTGAACAACCTCAGAGGTGGCAGGGCAATACACAATCACAACATGGTACTATCAGGCCCTGATCTCTCCCTCCCTGAGACATACTGACCCTCATCGCGGTCAGGAACGTCCTCACACATTCACAGCTCTTAAAGTAAAGCTCTCCTACAAAAGTAAATGTTTTGATGGAAACTGAGAGGGTAATCCAGACGCCAACGCCCTGAAGTGGTAGGAGCATTCACCTGACACACACAAAACCTTTATGCAAAGAAACTGAAGAATAGATTTGAACTTGTAAGGATTTGAGGTATAATTCACAAACAATGCCTAAGTTGACAGAAAGAGCACCTTTATGGGTGTGGAGTTGTTTATATTTTCACGATGGTGGTGTGGTTTGAATGAGTACGGGCACACTGAGAAATGATTCTGAAGCTTTAGTCTCCCGTACGTCCCACTCCCGCTGGACACGCCCTGGAAATTCTGACATGAAAAGAGGAACTCAGCAGTTTTGTCAGGACTCCCAGGCAAGCCAGTCACGGTGGAAGCCTGACATCCAGAAGACCTGGAAAACGGCCAGTTTGCGCACAGCATGTCCATCCTGTATGCCTGCACTCAGGTGCATCAGATTTATTATGCATGTGCAGATCACCTGATTTATTGCCATGGTTTATTACCAGGTGCAGCAAGGCCAGCAGCATGTTCAGAACACGTTGGCTTTACTGCACATACATGGGACATCTGCGAGCGCACGCAATCACCTTTTCTCATGAGACTTCCTAGGAGGAGATACAGGAACCATAGTCAAACTTTTGGATTCACTTTGGTTCTGTACTTGTCTGCAGGCAGAGACGGACTTCTGGGATAAAGTAAACGCCCCTACCTTAGCACACTCTCAGAGTGCATTGTGAGAAAACTTCTTTGTACTTTCCAATCCTCTAGAGGTAACTGTGAGTGGATAAGGGCAAACTAGCAGCATTTCAGTAGAGCTAGCCTGTGTCTCTACTACACAGCAGATACATTAGGACCTAATGAGTTATGATGACTTCAGCTTTAACAGACGACTTTCCTTCCGCCAACCAAATTACAGTATAAGCACCACTGAAATGTTATTAGCTGGTTTTGCATGTGAATATGAGTTGAGGAAAGGAAAACACTTGAGTTACATATTTGTTCAAAAAATCAGAATTACTTTTTTTTTAAGGCTTTCAATGAGAGGTACATTTCCAAGTCATTTCTGAAAGTGGGAATTAGGGTATATTTGACTGGCATCGAGGTGTGGGCTTCAAGAGTTGCTGTCATCCAAAGCAGCCGTACTGGAGTAGTACCCCATAGTAGTACTGTACTAGCTATATTTAATTAGTTCCCATCGGTGCAACACATATTCTGAGGAGGTGCTGGACTGCCTTGAAGAATACCTGATAGATATCAGCATTTCAGTATGCCGAGCCCTGAGGGGTGTGTCTCCTTGCTCACTGTGGAAGGGCTCCCAGGCAAGGGAGACGTTACCGGCATCTCCGGGTAGAGTATGGCCCCAGGGAGCTATCCCACACCCCCGCAACACTTCATATACCCTCCCTCCTGATCTTTCCCAGAGCAGGGAGCTTGCTTCAGATGGTAGTGGTCAACAGCTCATTGTCCAGATGGAGATCAGTGACGAGCAGTGTCCCTCAGGCGTCTGTACTGGGACCAGAACTCTTTAATATCTTCATCAATGACACAGACAGTGGGATCAAGGGCACCCTCAGCAACTTTTCAGACAACACCAAGCTGAGTGGTGTGGTTGACACACCTGAGGGGCAGGATGCCATCCAGAGGGACCTGGACAAGCTCGAGGAATGGGCCCATGTGAACATCATGAGGTTCAACAAGGCCAAGTGCAGGACCCTGCACCTGGGTCAGGGCAACCCCCAGTATCAACACAGGCTGGGGGATGAAGGAACTGAGAGCAGCCCTGACGAGAAGGACTTGGGGGTACTGGTGGATGAAACACTGGGCATGAGCCGGCAATGTGCACTCGCAGCCCAGGAGGCCAATCGTACCCTGGGCTGCATTCAAAGCAGCGTGGCCAGCAGGTCGAGGGAGGTGATTCTGCCCCTCTACTCTGCTCTGGTGAGACCCCACCTGGAGTCCTGCATCCAGCTCTGGAGCCCCCAGCACAGGAAAGACATGGACCTGTTGGAGCGGGTCCAGAGGAGGGCCACAAAAATGATCAGAGGGTTGGGACACCTCTCCTGTGAGGACAGGTTGAGAGAGTTGGGGTTGTTCAGATTGGAGAAGAGAAGGCTCTGGGGAGACCTTATTGCAGCCTTCCAGTACTTATGAGAAAGATGGGGACAGACTTTTTAGCAGGGCCTGTAGCGATAGGACAAGGGGTAACGGTTTTAAATTAAAGGAGAGAGGATTTCGATTAGTTCTAAGGAAGAACTTTTTCATGATGAGGATGGTTAAACACTGGCCCAGGTTGCCCAGGGAGGTGGTAGATGCCCCATCCGTGGCAACATTCCAGGTCAGGTTGGACGGGGCTCTGAGCAACCTGATCTAGTTGAAGATGTCCCTGCTCACTGCAGGGTGGATTGGGCTAGAAGACCTTTAAAGGTCCCTTCCAACACAATTCTATGATTCTATGATTCATTCAGCCCATGGCTTTCTGCCCCCAGAACAATGCCTTGTGGCTCCACCAGACAAGCACCTGGCTTCCCCACTGTTCCTGCAGTTGAACCTGTTACCTTCAACCTGACTTTGTAGCAGTTGTTATAGGTAATTTGACAGGTTCTGGTATCATGTGCATGGAGGCAGCATTTCCTTGTGTCCGTTCATAGAGATTGCTCAAGTGCATTCATTGCCTTTGATCTCATATGACCTCAAGCTCCAACCCTCCCACAAATAACTCCTGGCACTGAGATACACCATCCTACACCAGAGAACTTACAGATATTTTATGTGTTGGGATTATGGTAGCTCTAAACTACAATGCATTACTAACTGAGACTTAGCTTTGCTTCTACTGAGATCTTTGGGCAAGGGCATTTTTCTGCTGCTACACATACCTCAGCTTTGCACAACTGGACTTCATAGGTGAGAGCCAGCTCCAGCTGAGATGCCGCAGGAACAGCATTTCCCAGGCAGGATGCTTTGTTTTTTACAGCTTTTCACTGGTTCCCACTTTCCTCACCATGAAGGCACTTTGTGGCCTACGCCTATCATTATGAAAAGCCATTACCAAAAGTTATTACGAAGAGGCTGACTCTAGTCTTCTTTTGACCCATTAGGGCAATTCACTCTCGAAGTTTCAAACTAACACCTTCAGGGTATCCCCGTGCTGCCACTCATGCTTGGGAGGAGTCCTCATAAACATGCACAAAATCACTTCATTGTTCTTTTTGAGGTTCTTGAAAAGAAAGTTCTGATTTTTCCTATCATGCTCATATGCATTTGGCAGCATTGTCAGGCTGGCAGTTTGCTGTGACCACTGTTTATTTGGATGATTAAAATACCCTGTCTTTTCTTTCTGACCAGTTTTGCCTCTATCCATCTTTTTTTTTTTGCCTTTCACTTTGTCTTCATAGTTTTCGGTCCCACGACTGGCTCTTTGTCCCATGTCTGAACAGCACCTAGTGCAGCAAATCTGGGTCCCTACCTACAGATGCAAAGCCCAATGGTAATGCACATGAATAACAGCAGCAACAGGCAGAAGGACAAACTAAGATAGCTGCCACCCTCTCCTGGAGCCAGTGCAGAGCACTAGCCATTCCAGTCCATCAGTGAAATACCGGTTATGACGGGAAAAGGAGGAGTTTCACTATTGGTTCTACTGGGGTAAGGAGTTAGGCTGTTTCCTCTGCTGGCAAACCTTCACTGCAGTTTAATTTCAAACGATCTATGCTCCAGAATTAACTGCAACTTTTATTATTTGACTATTTTCCTTCCTCTTTTTTATCCATATGATAATGTATTCCTCTTTTTTTTTTTTAAGCTATAGGTTACTTTGCTGTGTGCGAGTGTGTCACAGCACTCATTTTTCTAGTTGCTTTGACAAATCTGACATCTTGCAGCTGTTACACATCTTGTTTCAATTACGTCTCTAGATAAAAAGAATTCTTAAAGCCCGAAGGCTGCAGATGGCTTCCTGGTGAGGGGTTAACTCCAGCTTTGTATTAAAGCCTTTTTGGGGGTCCCTGTTCTCTTCAGTCCCCTTCTCTTATGCCCTCTCCAGCTCGCCCATCTCATTTTGCTATCTCCCTTATGCTAAACCCCATTTCTCTCTGGCCATCGGCAGGAGAGGAGCACCAGTGTCCATCCCTGCCTCCTTCCCACCCAAAGGTGCCTGGGGGGAAGCGAAGTATCTGTCGCTTGAACCTTACCTCCACATATCATGCAGGCTGCGTATGGCACAGCTGAACGAGCACAAATCAGTGGAGTGACAACTCGGACCACCACTAATCCCTAATAAATTCTGGACTGTCCCACAGACTTGGGAAGCTCTTGACAACTGGTGATGCTCTCAGCATCTGGAAAACCACTTGTGTCTAATTGGGTACCCTGAGATATTTACACTGTGCTTAACGGTTACAGAAGAGATTGATCACCCCATTCTTGGTATCTATCCAAAAAGGGTATATAAAATCCTTTGATCTTGCAAAGGCAGCAAAACATGTCTAACCATCAGTTATGTAAAGGTGGTTGTTATGAATTTGAATACAGCACAGAGAGGAAAGAACAGAAGTACCATATAATGAGATATATTAAGACTACAAAAGAATTAAGTGAAGCTGTTATGTTATGAATCATGATTTTATTGTTTAGCAGTCAGCTCTTGATGTAATTCAGATAATAATGAATGGGCTAATTCCTTCCACCTTTATTCAGGCAAAACTTCCATTGACTTCAAAGAGAAAGTTGTCCAAGTCAGGACTACAGACTGCTGCATCTATCCCATTATTTGCAAATGCTTTTCTGAATATAAAGTGTTCCTTTATAATGGGCTACCACCAATAAGAGTAACATTTACATAATGTAAACCCCTTACATAAGTGTCTTTCATGTTCAAAAAAGACTTTTTATTCTTATTGCAAACTGCCACATTAAAAGTTCTTCCACAAACCCCAATATTTATTGAAGTGTAAGAACGTACAGAATTTCTCAGTGTACCATTTTGATAATCTCTCCTTCTGCTCATTATTTTTCATTTCATTTTACCATAAGTTTTTTTTTCCTCAGGAGAATGTGTTATTTATTGATTATTAGCAAAGAGATGATTTATCATTGCAAATATTTCTCTTTATCGTAGAAAACAGAGTGCCAAAAATGCGAAACTGTGCTAAGCCTTCCTACATTTTAACAGATGCCAGAAGTATTTGAGGAACAAATGAATAAATAGTCCTGCATCACTGTTTCTCTCACTCTATAGTTCTATTTATAAGTTAATGCCCTATATAACATTTCAAACTGGTACTTTTAAGTAATTCTTAAAGTAATGGCTCAAAACTTGAAAAATGTGCTTAAGCGTAACACTTTCTGTTTTGATCAAGGCAGGACTCTTCAGGTTTTTGACAAAAACAGAATTATTTCTCTGATTATAAAGTATGCACTTCCATCTGGAACTTATTTTGATATTGTGAATTTTAGTGCCTCAGAAAAGCACACAGAACAATGGACAGGCACTACTTGATGGTTTTAAATTGAAATTAATTAATTATGAAACAGCGGCAATAATCTAAATTACTTATTTCGCCTTTTGGTGAAAATGAATTTACAGGCATTTGCAAAGCATACAAAAATAAAGAGAGAGACAAGAAAGTCTGTAAGAAGGGAAGTCATGTAGAATTGTCTATGATCTGTATTTCAAGAAAGTAAATAATTAATAGCTCCAAGGAAGCATATTAGAGATTGCTCTTTCTATTACACAGTCACATTGAGCAGTAAAATAATGCTTTAAATCTCAACAACAAATACAGTACAGAACTCAGTAGAGTTTACCTTTCCAGATAATCATTTTTTCAGCTGAAAACAGCGATTTTTTCACATTACAACCAGACTGTGACTTGAAAGACACTTCTCAGTCATTTAGTCAAGACAGATGAGCAATGAGTGTTAGAAAAGCTACCAAGGCATCAAAAGATCTACAGTCAAGGCCATTAAAGAATAGCTAATCTGCTCTAGTTCTAATTCTCCACTAATGGGTTTCCTTAAATGTGCTTTACATCAGCTGTAATTAGTTCAAGATATTGCTACTTATATACTTCTAAGAACAACAACAACAAAAAAGGTTGCATTTCTACCACATCGTATGTAATCATGTTCACGCAGCCGTGCACCCAAGCCAGTAAGTTCTAGTGCAGTGCGAAGCCTTGAAGAGTGTCGTAAAGTGATACGTTGCTTGGATCTACGCAAGACAGTGCAGGTCCAGCTGCAGCAGCAGCAATTACCTATGCTTTCCTTTGTTGAGTTTATCTCAATGCCATTTTACCCCAGATGTTGCAGAATTGACTGTACTAAAAGGTCAGGGATACATTAAGCCACATACATTGGAAATATATACATTTTTGCTACCAATGCTATGGGTTTGGAGCAGATTTTCAGCCAGTGGCAGTGACAAAAAACCCCAAACCCAAAACTTCTGCTGCATTTACAGTAGAGCATGACAGGGTTTTGAAGGGATTCATGCCGCCTTAGACAAAGGTTGTCTTATCTGAGAGAGTACCAATCTGACTCAATGACCTAGGAGAAATGTATGGTCCTGTGGCCGTTTTGGACCCATATATACCATTAAAAGGGGTAGAGCTCCACAAGCTAGCTGCAAGCATGCTGGTATACCCAAGCATGCGAGGCAACGTGGTGATGCTAATTCAGATCAGTTGGGATCATGGTGGTTTTCTTGCAGGGAGCCTTAAGTAAATGGACTAGCACACAATCACCTTTTATACTACGAAATTCCTGACAGTCTTCAGGCCTAACCACAAACAAAGCACATTGTAACATTAATTTACTCTTTAAACTGGTGACATTTTGTTAACTCAAGGTCATCATCCTGCAGAAAATGTTACACTCTCTTTGCTAAACACAAATGAAGAAATGCACACTTAGCTTTAATGGTTACTTTGTCCTTTAAAAACAGTTGATGACATGTCATCAGGTTCCCTCCCTGACTACTTCAGAAACAAAAAATGTAAAAAAGTGTCTTCTATTGGATGCGTATCAACATAATTATCTTCTCCAGAGTATCTCTGTCAAGAAATTCTGTTCATTTTTTCTGGACTGAGGTTCAACCATCTACTGCAATTGCTGTTCCAAGACAAAGGAGCACAAAAACATTAAAATTACATCATTCCCTCCTAAAATCAACAGACCTGTGAGATGAGCCCTCCTGGTCAATCAGAAGCGGTCAATGACAGTAAGAACCAACTCTCTCTCGATGCATGGCTAGGAGGTACACACCACTCAGCAACATCAGAACAAAAGCTAAACCCCCCCCTGGAGGAGACTTAGGGTATCTGCCAACACCCGTACATCTGAACACGCTCCCCAAAACCTTCACAGTGACCAAAGCAAAGAAGGTAAGGATAGCAACAGAGAGATGGATGGTAGGAGCCCACTGCTGGGACGGCTTCTGCATCTGAACCCTGCAAATGCATACTTCACCAATGCTTTTTCTTCCTGACCCATCTGTCTGTCATACTTGCGTTTTTCATACCACCGTAGGTCATCGTAATACTCTGGCACCTAGACTGCACCATCATAGCAATGCATGGACTAGGAAGGCCACCAGTTTCTCCCTGAGGGATTTCAAAAGTGATACATGCAATAAGAAGTGATCACAGCTCAAAGCAATCGCAACATACTCAGTGTAAGAAGATACCACCTTCATCCTCTATTTGTCCCCTCTCGCCTTTCAGTCAAACCAGGCTGAGCCACAAAGGATTCTTTCTTTGGTCCGAAACATGTGAAAACAACCACACGGAAAGACTGGGTTACATTAAGATGTTGTGTGGCTTTGTCAGATACAACCCTCTTGTTTTTAGTTTTAAGTACTTACAGTTGTGGATCATCTTTATTGAGAAACAAAACATAGCAACAAAAAGCTTCTTAGCAAAGATTTCTGGTCCCTTCTGCATAATTTTAAGTGTTTCCTGACTGTTGAGACCACCACTGCTGCATTGGAACTAATTTATTTTTTTAAAAAATACATAAAGGATCTCAGAGGATAAGTTTAAATTGCATTCCTACTGTCCTATTTCCCACGATACACCTGTATCCAGGTCCTTGGTACATACATGCAGGTTAAAATCTTCCTAAGAGGATAAAACAGTGTCAACCTAAGTCACTAACACGTACTTCTTGTTTGCTTAAGGTATTAGGAAAGGTATTACCGAGCTGTAAGAGAGGTACACAAGTAGCTATATTATGCATTTTTACCTTTGAAAAGACATAGAAAATGTTTAGCACAGAATATTAATAATTGCCGTCGTGTTCGTTTAACTGTCGCTACAGTTGATTCACTCCTTCTCCTAAATGTATATTCGTAGTTACCCACAAATTTTTCAGAAATTATATAGGTTGTTACCTGCGTATTAAACTAGACGTGTCCATTTTTGCTCTCCTGGGGCCGTAGGCAGCACCAGTGAGCACAACCGGTGTCTTAACGCTGATTTTAAGAGGCCAGCCAGCAAATCCAGCCCCCAGCAGCGGCACCGGAACGGTAATTCCCCAGCAGGGCAGGGTTTACGAAGAGATACTTTTGTTCAACACCAAGGAAGCTTGGTTACGGCTTTCCCTCTTCCTACTTCCAGTGGTTCACAAAGAGCTTGCGGTTTTCCACTGGAATTAGCCTTACAGCTAACCAGCCCGTGTACAAAGAAATTTCACCTGGGTTTCCTAGAAAACACTGGTTTTTTTGAAACCTCATTTTGTGAGGGTGTCACTTCAAAGTTACAACTTGATCAGTCTGTTAGATGAGACACCATCTCACACAGAATTTAACCTCCCTGTTTTCTAGCTATAGGTAATATTAGTTTTTCTTCATTGCTATTGATTTTACTTTATTACTCCTATTGTTAATTAAGTTATAATCAGAGTTTAAGGTATCTCTGAACATACGCAGCAAATAACTGCTGGAACTCTTTTTACCCATGCTTTGTTGTTTCCTAGTCATAAACATGACACAAATGGATTAATTTGTTACATGAGGTTAAAAACCTTGCAATTAAACAGTTGCTTTCTCTAATGAGAATATTGTGGAGTTGAGTATGATGTTATTCCTAATATATGGATGACAAGATGTTCCCACAGCCAGTATTTCTTCTGTCTTTTTTTTTTTTTTTTTTTTGCTTAATGGCCCATATTTCTCTTCCACTAGTTTAAAAAAAAAAGGTATTTTCCTTGAAATATTCACATAGAATTGGAAATGCCACATGCACTCGTGCCCTTTCCTGAATCCTTCTCCAGTAACCTCATAAAGTTTCTGCTTCATCTTCTTATGGAAAACATAGCCAGAGGAACACAAATCTACAAGTCTGAGTGTTAGGAGGAAAGCCCCAAGGACTGTTCTCCTCCTGCATCACACAATTGGGCATGGGTGCTCAAACAGTCCTCGTGGGGGGAGAGATGAAAGCACACTCACTGTCCTACTGATGTATCAAAATTTCATTTATCAGACAAAAAAAAAAGCAGAAGGTTAAAAAAAATATATTCTTTAGAAAAGTGACCGAGACTGCAAATCAGAGATGATGGGCCAGATCTTCACCTGCTATAAACTGGTAAAGCCTCTGGACTCGGTGGAGACTTAAACCAGACGAGGAGGATGGGGTACATTACATCGAGCAAATGAGCACTCACACGGCACAACAGACGTATTTTTAAAACATTATTACTTAGCTGATGTTTATAAAGTATCATGACCACGAAAAGCTTGCTCTTATTATTTGTACTGTTTAGCACACAGAATTTGTTCAGCGCTGTAAGAAAAAAACACCTCAAACAATAAAAGTAATTTCTGACCCAAAGGGCTTCCAGCCTGAAAAACTGCCATCAGGAAGAGAGAACATGCTGTGAAAGCGGGAGAAGGGAACAGTCTATAGTTATTACTCGTGTTACTGTTTGCTCACAACTTGTAATCATCCCAGAAAGAGCCAATTTTGAGACGGGATCTCAGTGGCGGGAAGGTGGTGCGGTGACACTGGGTGGAAGAGTGGGAAACCCCACAACGATAGAAATACGAAGGAGCCAAACGGGATTTCAAGCGTTACTGGTAGAAAGAGGCCAAGAGCTGAAAGGAAAGAAATAAGGGACAAAGTCCGAGACACAGGCTGGAGTAGATTTGTAAAGGAGACGGGAGATAAAAGAAGACACTAACTTAATTTTTTGTGACAGGGAGGTATTATTGCTGTGTATTGTCTGTAAAAAGTGTAAGCTGGGCCAGCCCCTAGCCCTACTGAGAGAATGGCTGGAGGGACCCCTCTCCCCCGCAAAGTAGTTGCTTACTGTTATCTGAAAATAAGTATCTTGATACTCTACTTTGACTGAAGAACCATTTGTAGAATTAGCTTTCTAAAATTGTCTCAGGTAAACACTGTGCAACATGAGAAAAAAAAGCTTGACTCACAAATATAAAACGTAGTGAGTAAAAGCTAGACAACCTGGGATCAAGAAGTTACAAAAGGTTCATTTATAAGACTTCTGGATGTCTGGCCACTTTTTGTTAATAGCAACTTCCAAACAAAACTCTCATTGACTTCAAATGGAGCAGGAACAGACCCAAAGATAGCAAATGAACTAGTAATTCAATACGTGGCCTGTAAAACACACTGGACCACCTTACACTGTGGCATTTGATATTGATCTCAACTTGGAAGCTATACAGCTATACATTTTTTACATGACTATCCAACTCCTACAAAGCTCAAATACTCAAATTATCCAGAAGTATCAGATAAGTAGCAAATAAACCAATTACAAACTTGGCTTCTTTCACCCAAGCAAACACTGGTTTGTTTGTGGCTAACAAACATATTACACTCAAAATTATTTTCTTGTTTGGTACAACACAGTAAGTACTTTAATAAATCTGCTAATTGTTTTTAAT
This sequence comes from Phaethon lepturus, assembly GCF_000687285.1. Classification (NCBI taxonomy): domain Eukaryota; kingdom Metazoa; phylum Chordata; class Aves; order Phaethontiformes; family Phaethontidae; genus Phaethon; species Phaethon lepturus. Next base: position 48,221 of record NW_010518472.1, read on the forward strand.
GAACAGGAAAAAAACTCAGCCTGGGCATGTACCTTGCATAAGGATGTGAGGAGAGCCTTTACTAAATGGTCTTCACCAGGGCTATCGCTGTGCCTACACCTAAGCACAGAGGTAAGGACCTGGCTGCATTTTGATCTAGATTTGTTAAACAAGGCAAATAACAACATGAATGCCTGTAATGCAGAGCTAGTCCTGGCACTCCAATTGCGTCCTTTGGTCTGCTCGTTTGCTGCTTTCCATCACGTGTAGTATGTTTTTCTGCTGTAGAAGAGGCATATAAGCCACCTCTGACTGAGATTTTCCATCTCTTTTTGTCTGGTGTAAACAAATACAAAGCTATAAGGCACTGGAGAATCCACATCCTTGAGTCTGGGCAAGTAAAACTACACATACAGCGTACAAATAAATGCACGGAGAAAGAAAAACAGGAGATGGGGCTGTGGTTCGAAGTTGTTAGTGCCGTGTGTTTGGGATAACTGTGTTAGTCAGCGGTGACGACACCTTGAGTTAAGTCGGGCTGATCATCCCAAAATGTTCCAGAAAAAGCTTACCAAATGGGCGTGAGTTTTGTTTATGCCACAGATTGGTATGTTCTCGTAAAATTTCTATTTGAGTTTGTACTCAGCTTTCACTATTTGAATTATAGTAGTTTTCTGGGAAGCAGAAGTGTTACTGGCATCAATACAGCCTGGAAAAACTACTGTTTAGTAGAAAACAGTTTACAATATTTTCCCATTGCAGTTTACTAGTTAAATACTCTCTTATAGCCATGTCACGATATATTATTATATTTTCTATGCCTCAGCAAAGTAAAAGACATAGCACGTATTAATCCGAAAGCAAATTAATTAATAGCATAAAAGTAACAATCAATGAGAATTGATTAGCATGCTGTTGTTCATCTGGAAACCCCTTTTGATTTTCCAAGAACATACCAAATAAAAAAAAAAGCACTTTAGAACAGCACGTTAATATTTAATTACTCCACTTTTAAGCAAAACATTCACCAAATACTGTAAAAAGTGGATTTTCAGTCATAAATTAAGTGCGCAAATTGCCATTATGACTACATTCAAAAGAATAAAGGACAACATTCATTCTTGCTGCAGAGAAAATTAAGTCTCTTAAGCGTTGCTCTTTGCCATGAAGTACTTCCTATCTATGTGGTATATTTTATTTCCCTTTTTGGCAACGACTGCATTCCTTTGAAGGCAGCCTGACAAGACTTCAGAGCTTAAAATTCACATACCGGTTTTTATTTTGGTCAGTTCAGTACAGTATCCAGATCAGGTTTTTGGAGAACGTCCATCGCCTGCCCGTCGCGAGCGGGCTGGACGGCGGGCGGGCAGCGCGACGCACGCACCTGCCTGCAATGGGAGATGGACCCGGGGCCCTTCGCCACAGCCGCTGCAGCCCCGAGGCACCACTGGCCTTCACAACGGACTTCGGACGCTTTCACTGAAGTGGAAGTCAAGTTTTTATTTAATACCGCTCGTACGACTTTTCCAAATGACTATTCCGAACCGTTTGCCAAAACAGCTGCTTCACGATAACCTTCCAGCCCGTGATCTCCGATACTCCAAGCCAAAGCCGGTCAGCGAAACCCGGTGCCCCAAAAGGACGCAAACACGCAACAGCGAACACCTGCAAACCCCCGGCTCCCCCGATGAGCTCCCCTTAAAGTAGGCGGCATCCCCTCGCTAGGCACGGCTCTCGACATTTGTGGGTTCAACCCCTACACGGGGGTGAGAGTTTAGCAAGGAATGCAGGCCTGCCGCTGTGCAACGGCTTTTAATGCGTTATTCGGAGCCCTTCTGTTGGAACCTATCTTCTAAACTGCAACAACTATAGAGCACAAAAAACATCAAGATCTATGAAACCACAAGATCGCTTGTAACACAAACACTGACATGTTTAAGCAGGTAATTTAGCTGGAAAATGGTTGATGTCTCTTTGGACCCGTATGGGAGCTTTATGCCGACTGCGGTCATTTGAAAGTGGCTCCACACCAGCCAAAAAGCACGCTAAAAAGGTTATGAAAAGGAGCAATTGCCAGGCACAGCCTAAAGCCCCAGCTTTCCAGAGTTACACTGTTAGCTTTTCAAATTCAATATTAACTCCAATAGCCAGCTTGCAGAACAGACTAATGAACAGTACGCTTTTGCTGGAAAAAGAAAATTCCCCCGAAGTTTGTCTTCATTCAAGGAGAAAGGGAAAAGCATTCAAATGTGTGAAACTATTATTTCTCCCGTTCTTGTTCAGCAAGTAATTTGATTGTAAAACCATGCATATGGACTGAAAACTTAAAATCAGGCCAGAGAATTGTTACGGTTTGGATATAAACTGAATATGGGTATTTATAATTGAAACGAGAACATAACCTTAACTTGTGTCACAGGCAGAAACACTGTAATTAAAAACTTTTATGGGGTAGTAACTAATTTTATATTATATGCGTTCTTTAAAGTTCCCATAGCAATATAAAACTTTTATTAGGCTGGATGTTATCGAAGTATGCCTTTATAAGCACCCGCATTATGCAGTGCAAGCTGTTCTCATCATCCTGAGCTCTCTTCTAAGAAGCGACTCACTAATGGGACTCGCTGTCCGGCTTATTTTCTTACACCTGCCACCGAAGCGACACGCCGGCGCTGTCGAACGCGCACCCTTCTGACAGAAGGTACAGATCACCTAACGTGTTTAAAAA
>NW_010518473.1:0-12586 GCF_000687285.1 Phaethon lepturus
TGAAGCTCAGCGACGTTTCACACGGGCCACAAAATCACATGGGAAAGGCATCTCCCCAGGCAGCACTACCACATCCTTGTAGGTCCTGTTTCACGAAGCGCTGAGTTAGGTTTGCCGAAGCAAGCCGCGGGGCTGCGTTTCCAGGGGGGTGTGCACGCCACAGCCCCGCCACTGCGTCGCACTGGCCTCGACCCCTCACCGGCTCCACGCACCATACCCAGAGCTAGTACCACGTCATTCCCGACCTCAACTTCTGCTTGTTAAAAAAAACAACCAACCCAAAACAACAAACCGTCCCTCCCAAAGGACTTCTAACTTCAGCTTTTTTTTTTTTTTTGAGACCTCTTTGTTCATCTCATTAATCTTCCCAGCAAAATTTACTGCCGTGTAACTTTTTTTCATCAGGACGAGAAGGTAGTTCGTGCTTACTGCAGCCAAGCTGGCCTCAGGTTTACTTGTTAAAATACACACCTTAGTGTTGCAAATTCTCAACCTCTTAAAAAGACCGTTTGAAAACTCGTTCAAATTAATGAAACTCATCAGAAAGAAGCACCTCTGGTTATTATTATGCCCCTGCCTCACTGTAAATAATTGGATACAGACTTTATTATTACTATTATTAACCCTAACAAGAAGTTTGAAGCATGTTGATGAGAAAGAGAAAAAGCAGCTTTGCCCAACTAATTAATGACTTAAATAAAAATAAACAAAGGGAGTCTTCCTGGTTTTAGCAAAGTCCTGCCTTTTTCCAAGCAGTTAAAAGCAAGACTGACAGCTTTATACATAGGGAAATGTGCAGATAAGATAAACACGTACAATACAAACTTGTCCAAAGCTTTTACAGTCTTTCTCGGCACCACTTCCAGCTCATTAAATTACAGTATTACTATAGATTTGCAGCAAAATTATCTTTTATCTCGGCTTCTTTTAAAGCTATTTGGCATTTGCTAGTATTTTCTATTATAAATCTAATTGCAGATTCCAAACAGACAAGGGCTCATTAAGCCTTAATTATGCACATGTTGTTTTCAACAAACATTTTCATTTGGACTGCTGTGAGCTGTAATCGTTCAGAAGGCACTGCAGCCTCCGATTACCCACTTTCCTGGGATGGCGAAAGCTACTTTCAAGTAGGTCATGGCTCGGCTGAGCAAACCGTTTGCAACCTGTGGAGATTGGGTCGTGCCGCTCCGGTGGGAACACCGGCAGGGCAGCATCGCCGGATGCTGGGGAGCCAGCGGAAGCAGCCGGGATGCACCCCGTGCCGGTACCGGAGCATGTCTGTGGGGTTAACCATGCCTGGCTCGGGCAGGCGGCAGAGAGCAGGGGGGAGCCCTGGGCATGGGATGGAAAACGGGGCATGGCCACCCTTCCCGGGGAGCCAAGCCAGCAGCATGATGCGCAAGGAGCACGTGGAGGTGCTGCTCGCCCTGGGGTTCGGTCGGGAAGCAGGACTCCTGCGGGGGTACCTCCGAGGATGCTGCCGTCTCAGCCCAGCATCTGAATCACAGAATCATTAAGGTTGGAAAAGACCTTTAAGATCATCAAGTCCAGCCATCAACCCAACATCACCATGCCCACTACACCATATCCCCAGGTGCCATGTCCACACGCTTTTTGAACGTTCTGCCTAACAGCTGGTCTCCAGCCCAACGCCTGCCCTAGGGCCACGTCCCGCCAACGCTGCACTGCGGGACAAGAACGCCTCAGTTCATCCACAGCCATAGGAGGGTGGAGAAGAACCCTTTTCACTTCTTGCTGAAGCCACGGTTATGTTTGCACGCTGAAATAAGAAGTAACGCACATGAACAGCTGAGCTTTTCTTAGAAGTCCAGGCTTCCAACTAACAACACGGAAGCTGCATCTGCTCAGACGGCGTGAGCGCTAACAGAGCAGCCATAAGCTGCAGGACAGCAGCATCGAGGTCCTGGGCCCTTCCAACTTCACCCATTCCTGTGACCCCATTGGCACAGTGCGGCTCTGCCCCATCCCATCTCTCCGGTGAAGACAGTCATCGTTGCGCGCAAACCCTACCAGCCTCCTCTGAGCCTCTTTAGGGGAGAAAAAGCTCCTTCTAATAAATGATCTCCCACCTAATAAAGGGTCAGGGCTCCAAAGGCAGGTCGGAGGTGCGTGTTGCTGCCAGACCCAAGAGTTTGGCAGGTTTTAGCACTGCTGGGAACAGCCAGGAGCTAATACAATCGGTGTTGCAGCCTCTAGCCTAAAATCCTGCCAGCCAGGCATCCAATATACTGTCTCAGGACAAGAGAAGTGGCCAGGAACAGCCTTGTTACATAAAGAAATTAGCATCTCCCTTCTTCCTCTCTTCTCAGTGCAGGAGATGACAATGTCCTGAAGACTCATGTTGCACTGTTAGAAGGAAAATGTGTCAGAGTAAGCATGAGATCTTATGGCCTTGCCTTTGAAAAAGATAACTTTTCAAGCAATAGTTCGACCTAGAAAGGTTTTCTAGGTCATTTTGACTTGGCATGTATATGTCTGACCTACTAAATCTAACACAATAAAATTACAGAGTTCGTTTCAACCTGCCAGTGTCAGATCATTCATAAATTCAGATGCACTATTTACAAAACTGCTATTCATATATTCACAAATAAGGTCTCGCTAGGCTCCTTCTAGTGGGGAAGTATTTGCCCTGTTCAACATTAACTCCTGCTGACAAAGGGAAAATGTAAAAGCTCCCCTGACAAGCTGCGTTCCCATCTTTCTCACACAGCCCTCACCCTCAAATCAGGCGGGATTTATGGCTGCGCTACCCCTTCCTCTGCTGCTGAGACTCCCTCAAACTGGCTTGCTGCTGGCTTTCTCATGGTGGGAACCCCAAAGGCCTGGCCGTTCCAGTTTGTATGGGTGCAGCCCACTAATCAGCAGAGCTGCACTAACGAAGCAAAGGGCAACATTAGCCACTATTGAGACCCTCATGCTCCAGCACCCTGCATCCCTCCTGCGAAGCCACGGGCATGGCGGTGCCACCAGAACGGCCCTGGAGAATCCATCGTGGACTTCACAAGAGGAGGAAAAGCTCGTGCTCAGCCTGCTGGGACGCGCCTCGGTGGTGGTAGCTGCAGTCGCCTGCCTGCTCTGGCTGGCAGTCGCGAGTCCTGGCACTGGAAGGTATTGAATATAAATATTAAAGTGGATTTAAGAATTCTTGTACATAATCCAGGCGATGTCTGTTAAAGGAATGATTGTGAGACATATTATGGAGCATTGCTCTCCATGTTTGTGCGAGTCTGGCTGTGGGAGCAGCTGCCTGCACGGGCTTTTATCCTCGGCCTCCCACAGAGGAGCAAACATCATTTGAAGAACTGAAGGGGCTCCAGGGCCGGGTCACAGAATCACTAAGGTTGGAAAAGACCTTTAAGATCATCAAATCCAACCACCAACCCAACACCACCATGCCCACTAACCCATGTCCCAAAGTGCCACATCCACACGTTTTTTGAACACCTCCAGGGACGGTGACTCCACCACCTCCCTGGGCAGCCTGTTCCAATGCTTGACCACTCTCTCAGTAAAGAATTTTTTCCTAATCTCCAATCAAAACCTCCCCTGGCGCAACTTGAGGCCATTTCCTCTCATCCTATCGCTGGTTACTGGGGAGAAGAGACCAACCCCCACCTCACCACAACCCCTTTTCAGGTGGTTGCAGAGAGCGATGAGGGCTCCCCTCAGCGGGTCCTTGCAAGCAGCCCTCCTTGTCATGACGCGCTTCCCACTGGCACACTCGAGGGATGCTGCGCTCTGATCAGAGGCAGTTTCCCTCTGGATAAGCACGCTTTCAGCCCTGGAATGGATCCTGGCCCCAAGCACACTTGCAGCCAACGCCTTCAAACAGAGGCTGCAAGGCCAGGTACCACGAAAAGCCTGAGGAGCTGGGTACGTAGTCCCAGTGCACACCTCCCAGGCTGTCCCCCCATTTGCACCAGCTTGAGCAACAGTCACTGTCCCGTAACTGGTGTGTTCATGGCACTGCCCCAGCCCAGCCAGGCCCCAGAAAAGACTGTACCAGGCGCTGCGCAAAGGGACAAACCCTTCTGCAAAGAGCTCGTGCTCTCAGTTTTGAGGCTCATTCTTAACTGCTGGCAGGACAGCCAAGGTGACCAGCTATGCTAGCACAGGGCACAAACAGCAGCATTTCCCTCTTCCTTAGCTGCAATTTCATCCTGAACCACAGGATCAGGAGTGTAGCTCCAAAGGCACATCCGCCTCAGGAAGGATGGACCCACCGACCAAAGAGCTCACGAAGCAGCAGTTATCTGCACAGTGTTGCCATGAAGCATGACCTTGGGTAAGGAGTTGCTCACAAGGCCAAGGTATGGTAGGAGAAGCCATTTTTTCTTCCTCACCATAGCAGTGTGGGTGTAGAGGGACCTCCTTACACATGCCACCCCACAAGCGTGTGAATGTAGAGGTAGGACCGTGCCAATGGGGACAACCAGAGCTGCATCTAGTCCTGCTGCTTCCTGAACCTCTGCGATGCCCGCCAAGGGCACAGGAGGGATGGGTACCACCTCACGGGCTGCCCTAGCCCAGCCGGGCTGCTCGAAGCCTCACAAGGGGTTCCACGCTCCGGCTGCGGCAGGGAAGGACGTGCTGTTAAAACAGATCAAGACGTTAACCCCTCCAGGCACAAGGTTTTAACGAGATAATACTCGAGTTCAGCTTTGTCGTCTTGTGAGATCTTTCTGAAGCGCATGTTTCCAGAGACTGGGACTCTCTGCTCAGGTCCTCACGGCACCTAAGTCAGACACCTAAAAAAAAAAAAATCATGTCTACTAGTGAACAATGCTTTCTCCAAAAGCATTTAGTGGGGGAAAATGATTTCCACCAAACACTCTGCATCCCAATTCTGGAAGTCACGCCAAGATTTCAGGCCCTCCAGTGGATATATTTCATTTATATTTCAGCCGCTCTTCTATAAAAGATAGGATTTTTTTCCCACTTTCAAATTTTTCATAACAAGAGAAAGAATCCTCCTTGTTCTGAACCCACAGGGAGCAGCAGGAAAAAATCCCAGTGCCACAGGCTAAGTGTACAACAGCCGCAGACTTTGCTTCGGTTAAACTCCATCACATCGATGAAGGTTTTCTTTATTTGAGTTTGTATTATAAAGATTTAAGCATCCTGGAGAGATGAAAACACTTAATTTTTTAGTGCCTGGCCATAATCTTGTGTTTCCCTCGGCTGCCCTGCAACCTGTCCCTCTGCAATCCTCTAACGCTACACGTGCAGCATCTTCTCCGCCTGTTAATTATAGGCTCCATTGTGCCAGATAATGCAGCCCCAGTGAGGCTGCAGGGCAGTTATGTATCGCCAGACCGTGTTTCGCCGTTGACTACAAAAACGGAAGAATTAATCACCTTCTCTAGTCGGTAAGTGGGACCGGACACTTGTATGCTCATTGGAAAGGAAAACAAGATCAGTTCCTTGAAACAAAACATAATGAATCTCCCAACGAGCAGAAAGCTCATAGTTTGTATTTCTTGAAAAATAGTGCATTAATACGGTAAGTGTAAAAAAAAATATATATAAATCTTTGCAAGTTATAGCGGAAACAACATGCAACATGGTCAGATCTGCAGGATGCTGCAAGTGCTGACACAGACAACTCCCAAGCAAACATTTTATGTGCAAATCGCGTTTCCCTTTGCTGCCCGCCAGGGCAGTAGTTTCAGTCTGTGTGGAGATATTTACTGCAGGCAGCAGAGAAACCATCATTTTGCTACATCACTTCCATCCATCCATCTCTTGGGTCCCAGAGCAGCCTGGGAGATGCTGCCCACCAACCCTTGCCTGCACCCGACAGCCCCCTGACCCAGCACGACACCTGAGTGTATTTAATTATTTTCCCCTGAATTCAGAAATCAGGCTCACCATCTCCCTCCTGGGGAGTTTCTGCTCTCCCACCACCGCTAAGCCACAGGCCGATCAGCCAGTGAAGAGGACGGCATCAGTCGCGCCGCTCTGCCCTTCTCCGAGGCTTCCCAGCTGGGATCTCCAACGATGTTGGGCGAGAAGGACCAGGCCAGTCCCCAAACAGCACCGGGGCCCAGGATCCCTCAGTTCAGACCACCTACCCCACACATCCCATCAGGATGAGATGGACGGAAGCATTTTATCAACAGTTTATGCCATGGTGAGGTCATTTTAAGCACAGCCCTCAAGCTACTGGGTCAAAGCAACATAGAAACACCAATGCCAGCATCTCCAGACCAAGGCATATACCAGAACCAAGCCATGCTGTGAAATACTGGGAACTTCAGCCTGGAGAAAAGAGCTGTGACACATCCACCATGAGCAGGAAAGTGGGAGGGCTGAGCACCAAGCGATGGAGAAGAACAACGCGGGCACACAGGAGGCATGCCAGGAGGAGGAAGCTTTCGCAGAAGACCTCGCTGGGACCGCAGGAGATACGGGGAATGCAAAAAGACTGAATGAGTTTGTTTGCAGCAGCCTTCTTCCCCCCTGACTCCCAAAAGCATGGAAGAGATAATCTGTATTAACTTCTTTTTAAGTATTAAAGAGATGGTCATGGATGAGATAGCAGAAGAGGGGATGGATTGGGTAATTCCCAAGGATACATGTCCCCATTCAGTGCTGGGGCCACAGCAGCCCATTTGTTCTTCGCATGATGCCCAGTCCCAGCAGCCCAGAACAGCTTGAGCCAGTGTGAAATGAAGAAAAAATTTCTAGTTGATGTTATCTCTGAATCAGGCCCAGCAACAAGCACTGAGCTAGGTTCCTGTACGCACAACTCGTGGATGATCTCAAACAACAGCTAAAGAATAGGGTAAAACACAGTGGGCAGCAGAGCTGCTGAGGAGGTTGGTCCGTCTTCCCCCAAAGAAGGTGACCACCAGTTTGTTTAGTCTGCAGGTACCTGAGGGTCAAGACATTGGCTCCTTCACCTGCCAGACAAAGGTAAAGCAGCGTCCAGCTGCTAGAAGTTATGAATGTTACTGCCCAACAGTCCCAAAGGAACCAATAAAATGTCACAGGCATGAAATCACCAGCAAAATCAGCTGCTCTACAGAAGACCTCTGGGTTTGGCAAACGCTGCATCTGTCCCTAAGAGAGGCTTGGAAAGCAAACCTGCAAATCGGAACAACTTAAGCCTTATCGTAGGGTGAGGAAGGCTGGTGACAACAAACCAGACCCAGAGGACATTTAAGAGATCGTGACGATCCCGCCCTGCAGCACGGTGCTTCTGAGAGGGGAAACGGCTCTTCTCCTCACCCTGCATGACCGAGGGTTACAGGAGAACCAGCTGCTCCGGCGTATTGACACTTTCCAAGGTTTCTTCTCAGAGCTCCCTACAAAGAGAGATGTAAAGCTTTGAACCTACCTCAAATCGAGGTTCAACCCATTGCAATAAAGGTGCATTTTCTTTGCACCCACTTCCACTGATGCAGATGCTCTCAACTGAAATATCATTTAAATACAGTTGTTCTGTGAGGAACTGACTTAAGCTTAAATTAATATGAGACTGACCTCAACTTCATGAGGAGTTCCCATACTGAGCTGTGCTTCGGTTTAACCAAACTGGGCTTTAGATGTGGGTGATTCTGTATGCAGACCCAACGCTGCTGAGGGCCATGACAAGACTAAATAGGCGACTCATTTTTGAAGATGGAAATAATTAATAACACACCAACAGAAGTATTTAACCAGGTCTCCTGTTGCTTCATATCTTTATTAATGACCTGGAAACTAGGCTGCACAGTGAAACAAAGTTTGCAGATGAAAAGAACGTTATTTAGGTTAATTACAAATGAGGAATTCTTGGGAATTTCAGAGCCACCTAACCAAGCAGAAGGCAGCATCAGAGCAGGAGAAATCCTACGCTGACAAACGCAGAACAGTCCACGCAGCGGTTTGAAATCCTTCTAGACTTCAGTAGGGTTTAATTTAACTGAACATTAAGTGATAAGACCAACTATCACGTCAACCGCCCCATGCAAACCTCTACTGAAAGCACAGCAATACCAAAATGATAGAGTGCAAAAATAACAGGTCGGAAAATCACACAGAAAATACTGAAATGTTGTTATCTAAACTGTCAGCTCACACTTGCTTCAGGGGCTGAACTCAGCTCCACTCATCCCCCTCTCAGAGGTGAGAGATGGGAAAACAAGGGTAGAAAGATGGGAAACCAAGGCCCTGGGGCAAGAGAGGACATTTGAAACACGGAGATATTTCATGGTAGAAAAACGGAAAAGATCCTGTTTTGTCAAAAAAGGGGGTGGAAAAGACCTGATGATGACATACAAAATTGTTAATTTTGGCAAATCGCTTGATGCAGGGATGCAAATCCCCAGCACAGAGGCTGTTCCCGTGCTCCCCCGGGAAAGCGCGGTGGCGGGCGCTGGCCAGGACCCCCAGCTTGCAGGGAAAAACTGTTCTAATCTCGCCCCAAATGGGCTCATTCAGAAGCTAGCGGTTTCCCCAAGTGTAAACACGGATAATCGCGCTCATCTCTGGCACAGCAACGAGGCGTTTTGCGATGCTCCTGCGAGGAGCCACGCACGCCTGCCTGCTGGAAGGAGAAACCCTCCGCAAACAAGACCGTGTCCTGCCATTCCAGCTTCCTACCTCCAAACAACAAGTTTTGTAAGGCAGACTTGGATCCCATTCGGGGCTGGGACAGAGGCGCGATTCACAGTGAAACAAATCAAGGCTTTGATCCCTGAAAGCAGAATTTCATAGCATGCCAGGCTAAAAAAGTACTTATATATCTCAAAGCAGAAGATAATACTTACAGGAAAACAAAAGGGGAAAAACTCATCTCCGGCTTTAGATTTATACCTATGCGAAGTTTCGCTCAACCCACCTAAACAACCAAAAAAACCCCACAGTGTTTTCAAAATGGTTCGTTTCAGTGCACTAAAGTCACGTTCTGAGCCAAGAAGCATGAGAAACCCATAAGCGCGATAAACGCGTCCCTGCTTCGGGTCGTTTTGGGGGCTTTGTTTCCACAGCTGTTTCCTGAGCTTCAAGGAGACACAGCTCTTCCTCTCCACCAAGCGATGGTGCACCTCAGCTGCCTCAAGCAGGGGGACAACGCCTGGGCTGGGAGGGAGGGGAGCAAATCCAGGTGCCCAGCGAGGAGACACGAAGCCCCACTGCGAGGTCCAGCGTCCTGGCGCTCAGCACCGGCGGCCGCCCCGTCCCAGGCACGGTGACAGGCAGCGGAGCAGCAGACGGTCCTCGGGGACCAGGGAGCTGCTGCACACCAGTATGGTTTGTGTCGTCAGGACAAGGTAGTTGTGGTTGCACCAACAACGCAGAAAAGATGAGCAGAAAAGCTGGGTGTATTGCATCATTCATCATCTTAGCATCATCCATCACCGATGAAGTAACCAGCAGCACAAATGTTTTCCTTCAAAAGGGGCGGCACAGGTCACAACACTGCCAAAACACCAGTTTCGCTGCTGCCCCAGCCTGTGGGACAGGACAGACCTCTGCAGGCCGCTAACACCAGGGTCGAGGGACCAAGGCAGAGGGGCCTTAACTGTTGCTCCCTCCTTGGACGCATCCAGCATCAGCAGCGACGGCTGCAGGGCTGGGCGAAGCTTGGCCGGCTCACGCAACCCGCCCGGGTGAGGAGCGAGGACTGAGCCACAGCAAAGAGAGAGAATGCAAGGCTAAAACCCAGGTTTTGGCCATTTTGGCCAAATTTCCTTGCCCTCCTCCCCATTGCCCCAAATGGGACAGCTCTTCCAGCATCACCCCGACACCTTGCACCAAACCAAGCCACGGCAGCAGGGCTTCGTGCACGTGACGACGACAAAAACAAGGGGCAGGAAGAAAGGAGCTGAACGGCACAGCTCCCCGAGCCGAGCTGCTCACTGGCTGCTGTTCATCGTTGCAGGCAAACCATTCCTCTGTGTACGCCGCTGCCGTCGTGGCAGACTCCTGCCAACTTCAGGTCCAACTTGCCATTAAGCAGCAACTAGAGTATTTTTAACCAACTCTTCCATTTGAAGATGAAATTTGCAAAACCAACAAAAACATCGGCAACCACGAAAAGCCAACAAAGCACCAACACCCCAGCAAAGCAGCCCCAAGCCCAGAGACTGTTCAGCTCCACAGCAGGTGAAAGCAAAACCCATGTTTCCAAAAAAAAAAAACCCAAAAAACCAACACCCAAAGCCAACAAAAATCAAACCTCCTGTCATTCAAAGGGTATTTGAAAGTGAATGAGAATGCCAACCAATCAACTCCACGGCAGGATTCAAAGAACAATATATCCAAACCTCAGTGCTGCGGCCAAGAATATATTTGCGACGCAGGAACACTTCAGCAGCAGCAACAGAAGCCGTTTGCAAGAGTAAATGAGGTTATTTTGGCAGCAGAGCGGATGTAGCAAACAAGCCACTTTAACTGAATATGGTAAACAGAGATGGAGTGATTATAGCAAGAATGAATGTAATAGGGTTCTGAGTTGCTTTGAATTGCCTTGACTGACCACAATATCTGATAAAACCAGTGGAAAAAGTTCTGGTTTCCTCTTGCACATAATTGATTATCTTACTGAGATCTACTGTTTTATATACACATACACACAGCCTCACAGCCCTCTGAAATTCAGTTACTTGGTGATGCTGCCAGAAATAACCCACAGCAGGAACAGTTAGATGGTATTTATTTTTGTCTGGGGTCACAGACTCCAGAAGTGAGAAAGGATGCAAAGCCCTCTCCCAAAATAAGCACCTGGGAGGTTTCCTTTGAGTAGTGGGGAAGTAACTGCTCTGATTCACGCACAACCAACACAGCTCCTCACTTGCTTTTAAGACAGGGAGGGAATAATCCCGGTGGGGGCATGCTGCAATGCCATTAATCAGATCTACCTCAGGGCTCTCTTCCTTGATAAAGAAACGCTGGCTTTGATTTATAAAAAAAAAAAAAGATACAAACGTGTCACTGGCATTTCCCCAGTGCCACAAGCGGGTGAGCGAGGATGACGGTGCACAGAAGGCAACGGTGCTGGCGTAGCCCTGTGCCTGCGGCGGGCTGCGGGATACAGCTGGCTGGCTGGAGAGCAGCGATTTGGGACTGAGCGGATGGAGAGAGGGGATAGGAGCGATGATGGGTCCGTGCTCTTTCCTGCCTGCTGTTCAATTCCGCTGGCACAGCTGCGGCTCGGGCCAGGAGAGTTTTGCGCAGGCCGGTTTGGGTCTTTGCAGCGTCCCACGGCTGCTACCACCTCCACTGCCTCCTGCCCCAGCCACAAAAGGCATCTCTGTGCCTTGGCTTTTGCCAGAAGTTATTAAAGAACAAAAAGAAAACAAAAACAAGCAAAAGAAAACCCAACAGGACCCGCGTCTTCTGCTGGCTGCGGTGAAGGCACACGCTGCAACCAAAACATGCCAAAAAGCCCTGCAGGCAGGGAACAGCCCGGGGCTCGGTGGGGTGCCGGGAAGCATGGCGAGCTCGCCTGCCGCCAGCGGGAAGGAGCCAAATATCCATACAAACAAGCTTCCCGTCTGAAATTAATTTACTTACTGAAACAGCACTCAGCAAACCCCGTGATTAATATTTTCCTCCCCAGGCTGCTAACATGACAAAACAATAATTAATGAAATATGAAACCGAATCTGAATTACAGTAAGTATAAAAATATTATTGTTTCTTTCATCTTCCCTTCCCTGTATCCCTTCCAGCGGTGGGAGACACCAAGCCCCACGCTTGCAGCGCAGGGTGCAGGCAGCGCAGGGCGGGCTCGCTGCCTGCCCTGCTTCCCGGGCAATGCTGGGAAGCAGGGTAGGTAGGAACTACCTACTGGTAGGAACATGGGGCTGAGCTTTTGGCACCTGCCCCTGGTTACCCGGCACCCTGCTCGACAGAGGAAGACCAGCCGGGAGTGCAGGAGGAGGGTGACGGTGTAGGGGAAGCAGCGCTGGCAGGCAGGGCGGAGAGCGAGCCCATGCTTTTTGGTACTACGTCCATCCCCACGGCATAGCACTTAAATGCGATAAAACCACTGAAAGGCAGCAGGAAGATTCAATCCTAAATACCATGTGCTGTGTTATTTTGCCCAATATTTTCAACACCCAGCTTTCTTTTATCTGTTCCTCTCTACAGCACATCACTCCTTGGCCACGCTCAGCTCTCACGCTGCCTTCGTCCCAAAAACGCTCACGGGCAAATAGTCGACGGGGGTTTCTAAGGGATCACTCACAGCTGGAATAAAACAGCAGAAGAGGGTTTTAAGTAACAGCTTTAGCAGCACAAAAGCTCCTTTCTGGAAAGCTTAGAGCAGGCACCCTGGGGGAGCGTGCCAGCCCTGGGAAGGGGTGGTGGCACGGGACCCACGGCCACTCCTGCAACAACGGACGCTAAGGCTGGGATGCTGTCTTTAAAAACCATGCCCTTCTCAGCTGGTAGCTTATCAGCCAGCATTACGTCTTGCTTTTCTATGTCTCGTGCTTTCTCTGTGGCGATGGAGGGCTCCAGGCACAGCCCCTGAGCGCAGGGCTGCCCGCAGGGTGTTTCGGTAGCCCCGTCCCTGCAGGTGTACACACCAGGGCAGCAATCCCCGGGCGTGCTCAGAAGGGACGTC
>NW_010518473.1:12617-34833 GCF_000687285.1 Phaethon lepturus
AGCTGGTGGATGGGAAAAAAAAAAAAAAAAAAAAAAAAAAAAAAGTGTTGCTTCTACCTAAAAATACGTTTGCCTTGAATTCTGTTTACAGAGCAAATGTTTAAATAAATCATTGCTTAAATTTTCCAGGGGACTTTCTCAAATTTTCAGTTTTCTCTGCATCTCCAAAGCACAAATGTATTGTGGTTCTACAATCAGAAAACACAGTAAGTGAGGCTGACCAGAGCTAACATATTGTGGAAGTTATATATGCATAACTATACACACACGTGCAAATTCACACACACACTTGTTATTACATACTTCCATATTTATGTCCACACACACGTAACACCACACACTCACATATATAACCACATACATGTATGCACACGAACCTTGAGCCCCCAGTTTCTCTCTGCTCCCCTCCTGCTGTGCAAGCCCAGATGGGGCAGGGCCAGGGGATCGGGAGCACAGGGCAGCCTCCTGCACCCCATTGCAGCCCCACTTCCACCAGCTCTTCACAGCCACAGGTACCCAACTGCCAGCAGCCACAAAACCCAGCTCGTGGACAGCAGAGAAGACCCCACTGCGTGGGAGTCAGCTGTGAAAAAACAAGAGGAAAAAGTAACTATTAGGGAAAATAAATTGAATTTGTAGGAGTCTTCCAGCTTTCCAGCTCCTCTCTTTTTTTTTTTTCCCCCCCCTTATAGTCAACAGCGTCTGGGGGCGAGCAGAACCCGTATTTGACTCGTACAAATAAAAGCATCTGCTGATGCATGTTCTTCTCTGCGAGGGTTGTGCGAGGCAGGGGGACATGTCACCGTGACGGCTTGTACTTTCACTAATGACTCCAAGATCAATGGCACAGGTGAAGAAGAAAGTGATTTAATTTTCAGATCAACAGATTACACAAGTACACAAAGTATTCCCTGTCAAATAAATGTGTTACCTTGATTCCTTCCATCCTTCAGCCGAGGTAGCAGCAAAATGCTATCGCATCACCCATTTGTCATTCCTTCACCCCCTCTGGGACCCCGGCTATCGTGAAAGGCCCCACTGGACTTTTATTTTTATGTAAAGGAGATACAAAGCTGATGGAGTATTTCCCTCACTTGGAGGGCGCTTTGGTCACCCTGAAAATGGCCCAGATCTGAAACAACACTCATGAGCGGAACCAAAAGAAAGAGGAAGACTAAAATTAACAAAAAAAAAAAAAAAAACCAAAACCCAAACCAACTCATAGTAACTAAATCTTGACATATGGCTCCTGAGGAGCACGAGGCCCAAAGCTAATAAGCAGATGCACATATGAAAAAAGTGGAACTGGCAGGCCAAGACTGCACCAGAGAGCCCGGGAGAAGAGCAGGGCAATGAGCAGGACGCAAGGCTTCACTCCCCGCCCTTCGTGGGACCCCTCGGCGCTGCTCTAACTCACCTGTGGCCGCAGGATGGGGAGCCACAAGGTGAGAAGCGCAGCTTCCCATCACCCTGAGCTTCTGCTCATCATCCAAGGGCTTTTTGGAGGCCTCATCCAGGAATCGATTCAGCTGAAAACATCAACTTCAGCACCCAACCCTTCCAGTCAGCACCGATTTCTACTCAGCATTGGGTTAGGAGATTTTTCGAGCTTGGTAATTAAAGCCCACTTAAAAGAGTTTCCTCCATCCTCAAGAGCCTCATGATTTACTGTATGTCTTACTTGAACTCATATATGTCTTTTATTTCCAGACATTATGTAATGAGGTTTTTGTGGTGCATAGAGCTTTCTTACTGATCTTCTTGTTCATGCAGCCAGCAGCAATGACTACACGGACAAACATGTCTATAAAACTTTTCAATATTTTACACTAGATACTCCAAAACCTGTCACATCACACACACACAAAATTCCACCCCAACCTAGCTTAACATTTAATGGCCAGCCAAGGCTAAAATGATCCAGACACAAAAGGTTTATGTTCTGGTGGACCCAAACTGTATCAACGGTGTTGGTATCATTTCTCACACCCCTCAAACTGCACTTTTACAGCACTAATCACTAAACCTGACAGAGAATTTGTGGCAGATCACACCAAACCCAGGAAGGTGATGGGTTACCCAAAGGGTCCTGTGAGCGTTTAAGGTCACAAGGAGCTAGGAAGAATCATTTCACAGCTAGTTCTCTCCAGCAGTGCAGCACCCATGCCTGGCAGGACCACCACTTCAGTGTGGGCTCAACAAGGAAGAGCAGAAACTAATCTACTCCACTTTTAGCAACAGCTTTTTCCCAGAGAGTATCCAAGACTCAAGAAAAACATGTAAAACTCAGAACTTTCCTTGAGTCTACCAGGTCACAAAAGAGGAGAACACGGACACAAAAATATGGGGTGACAATTGCAAGTATCTATTGATACCAAAGGGTGGAACTTAGTTTGGCCAATCTTTCCACGTACAACAAACATTTGGCTCCCACAGATTTCTACACAGTCCCCCGGAAACCAGCATCTGACATACGGAGATCACTGGGCTGATTTGGTCATGATTAAATTGCACTGAACATTCTGCATCAAAACCAGTGACATTGGTATCCAACAGGGAACGGGCCAGTTTTACCCACACTACAACCCACAGCTTGTGCGAGGTTGCTCATCTTTTTGCTAGCAATAAGAAGGATCTAGTTTTCATACGTACTAAAAGCTTAAGCTCTGCTGTGGCCAACAAGCACAACCAAAGTTCCTAATATCTAGGAAAGAGCCTGGAATTAAAGGGGTTTCCTAAAGTCTGGTCTCAGCAAACCTACTTAAACCTCTAGGCACAAAGAAGAGGAGTTAAGTCAACTGTGCATCCATGGCCATTTGCAGATCTAATTAACTATCACTGAGCCCTGTTAGGGCCTCAACACTATTGCAAATCAAATGCTCAGGCGAAGGCTGTGAACCGCACACATGAAAAGGGAGGCCAGTGTGGCACTTTTGGCCAACACAAGACATGAAGCCCTTTAAGACAAAGAGAAGGGCTCCCACCCACCAACATCCTTGAGGAACCACCAAGCTCATCGCGCCTCACCTTGCACTGGTCAAACTGGCGGCTACCCTGTGCTCCAGACCTCCCTTTCAAGTGGGGAAAAGCAGCTCTTACTGTAACTTTCCTTTGTTTCAAGAAATACATAAATAAAGTCCTTCACCTATCTCTCTGCTGGAGGAATAGTCAAGCAAACAGCTATTTGGTGAAAACGTGAACGTGGTGTCTCCGCCATCCCAGTCGTGATGGCTCTAACCAGCACGGCTGGTGTCAGGTGATAAATCAGATGCCCTTTATAACTCCACAGCTGAGCTACGCACACACTACAGTACTGAAAGCTGAAGCTATAACCACTATTTTTACTGACAGGTGATAAATCACATGCCCTTTAACTTGTGTGTACCAGTTGCAAATTTAGTTAATTATAAATTCATGCTCCCTTCTTTTCATGTATTATTTCCTGCTTGATTTACATGAGCCGCTGTTGTTTGAATGCTTGGTGGCATTAAGGCTCTCGGATGCCGAGCAAGCCCGCAAGCCTGAAGCACAGAACTTCGTTGCAGAGCACCACGACCTCTAGTGCTTTGCAGTCTGGAGAAATTAACGGCAGTGTAAAAATAGCAGCAACGAAGAATGACCAAAACCTTTTATGAACATACGATGGGAAAGCGGTTCCCTGCCAGCAAGCCCGGCAGGTTCTGCTTGCACGTGTAAACCCAAGTGCTACCACTGGGAGCCTCCCCAGAAAATATAAAAAAAAGAAGAGAAAACCCTTTCTCATGCCTGTAGGAACACAGCATTTTCACATGTTGCATTGTAAACAGCTTTAAAAAGCTCCTTTCTAATTGCTTCTGGAGGTCTTTCGCTAACCCCTGGGCAGCCTCAGCCTCTCGGAGCACCAGCGCCGTGACTCTCTGCAAGCCCAAAGCGCTACCCTGCGGGATCGGAGGAGAACTTGCCGGTGTCCTTCTGCATCCTCCAGCATCCACTGCGCTGGGCACTGGCGAAGGAAACGGCCACCCACTCCAGTCACCCTGCTTTACCAAGTCCACACCAGAATTTATTATTCTCCTCATTTTGGCAAATTATACCAACTCTCATTTCCAACTATTTTGTCTGTATTTTTCTATGGACATTTTTGTGCTACCAATAGTATTTTCAGCTCTGCTGCAAAAGGGCATTTATTAAAATATTCCACGACTGCAGAAGATTCATAACGGATTCAGAAACCCAGTGATAATCATAATAATTTTTTAGCACTTGTCTGCCAGACGGAATTATCAGCAAAAGCAGGGCCCTGTTATCTGCAGGAGCGGTATACGATACATTCATTTTTTTTTCCCCCCTCTATAAACTTCAATTATTAATGATGGAAATTTTTCCCTGCCTATTCTTCCCTTAGTGGGAAAAACAGCCATGACTGACATTTGCTGATCTAATCTAAATCTAATCCTCCTCATCTGCATGTAGACGAGGCTCTGTTTGACTCTATCCATTGATCCAGCCAGGACAAGGTACTCTATAACTTAATCTGATGTCAAGCCGTGATGTGTCCTGTAGGAAATCGGTGCTGTAGATCTCCCTGCTATAAATATGTCACCAGAATTAACTGAAAGCACTAACAGGTCACCCAATGAGCTCCGTGGTGTGCACAGGGCACCACAAGGCTGCTGTCTTGGTACTTGAGATTGATGACACCAAAAATTAGCCAGAACAGAAGGTTGTCAGCCAGTCTGGAGACAAGGGACTCACTGACATGCTTTGTTCTCCACGTGTGCTGGGTCCTATCCCATCCCTGGCCTTCTGAAACACTTAACATGCTTTACATTAAAAAAAAAAAAATTCCTACTACTAGCATAAAACAATAGAAAAGAATTACAATCTCTTCCAACTCTTCCTTCCTGCAGGCTTGTCCTGCTGCACCCACTGCCTTTGGTGAGCAACTAAAGCCAAGAGAGAAATCCTGGAGTCTTGTTGTAGGCAAAAATCCCCATGGGGGCACGCTCTGCCCGCGCAGGGGTGGCATCAGGTCCTGAAAACGCGGCACACACTGCTCCGGGGATCAAAGGGACCACACCTTGCTCATTTTGAGCTGGTTTCCGCACACCATGCTCCAGCCAAAACACCCCAACCAAGGCAAGATCCTTCGCTGTTTAACTGTGTTCCTTCACTCGCAATTTATACCCTCTTCTGCCCACCATCTCTCTTTCTTATCACATGTACACATGCTGTGGGCCTTTGGATAAGCGACCCCCTGTGCTCAGGTATTCCTAATGCTATTTCTCATCCCAGTTGGTTGAGCCCCATGACCATTGCTGTTGGGTTGCTCATCACGGCCAAGCCGGGCTGCCCCAGAGCTCTCCAAGGGATCCCACACCATGTCACCATGCCAGGGATGCTGGGGCCACCAAGGATGGCCATATGAGCCCTTGGTACCAGGAGCCAACTTCTGAGTGACAGCTCAGGTGGTCTTGCTCTCACTGGCACCCTGAAAAGCAGCAGCTTTTGTCCCCAAAATGTTTGCGATTCCCACAGGGGTGGGCAGGGGTGGGGGTATGCCTCAGGATCAGACTATGGTAGCCTGCAGAGCCTCAGCTCTCAGCAGGTCCGGAGATGCTCTACAAGATGTGTGACACCTCCGGAGGGGGAGTTCCTGCTTAATTTTCTCCGTCATTAGTCCTGGCGCCAAGGGGCTCATATCCAGCATGAGCCAACATTTGCCATGGACCTACTGCCACCCCCATTCATTTGAGGTAAGAGAGCTGCACCGTTCACTTCATCTCCTGCTATCAAAAGGCCACCCGACTAACCCCTGAGCTAAAACGTGTCCTCAAATCCCTCAGGAAATCCCCACAAATGCTCATGGCTTCCCACAGCACACCAGAGCTGCCTGAATTTCTTTCCACTGGGGTCCTTTTCATGGTGCCTGGCCCAAGCTCACCTCCTGGTCCTGCTTCGTCTCACTGTGGCCATCCATGTCCAGCCCATGCCAACTGCTGGGATAAGTGTCCACCACAGCATGAAACCTTCCTCTCATTTCCCAGGCTGAGCAACACCCCCACCCCTGAAGGAATCACAGACATTTTGAGGATAAAAGTTGCTGCTTTTCAGGGTGCCAGTGAGAGCGGGACCACCCGAGCTATCGCTCAGAAGATGGCTCCAGCGAGCAGAGGCAAAGGGATGGCTGTCTTGGGGTGTTTGAATCAGGCACAGCGCTGCCGGTGCGATGCTGTTTTCCTTTACGCATGAATGGGCCTCATACATGAATAAAGCCCTGGAAAAGCATCCAATCCAGTCCTGAATAACTGCCACCTCCTGCACACATGGATCAGCCTGCAACCTTCTCCCCATCCAGTTACAGCCAGGCACTCAGGACACAGCTTTGTTCTCTGGCTGAGAGGCAACCCAGACCAAATTGTCATTATTTCCCTGCACCAAAGCAGCCAAGACCGTGCCCCTTGCTGTATCACCAGGGATGCAAGAGGCAAGGCTGCAAGCCTGTCCTCCAACGGCGTACAAGATCCCACATGTCCCTGGACAAGTCGGGAGTCTGATCCACCTCCAGTTATCTTCACAAAAGTCAAAGACAACCAGAGGACCTCATAGGGTCAACATGACTGCCAAGTCCAAAGCCATCTCTCCTGGATGAGCAGCGCTCCTTCTCAGGGTTCTTTTTATGGCTATAAATTATTTGTGCTGGATGTCTGCAAAAGGGAGATGTTGAATCAGTCCCTCCACTCAACTGAGTGCAGTCAAAGCCATCTTCAGACACGGCCTTTGAGGTCTTTTTTCAGCTCATGAGCTGGGCCTTCTCGTCAAAAACAAACCAACCCAAAAGAGTGTCAAGAAACATCAGAGGACCAAAATGTGTTTGGATTTAAAACCCAACCAGAAATAGCTGGACAGAGCAGCAAGCAAATTAGAACCGAATCCAGAATTGAACTTACTGGAATATTGCCCATTTTAGAGGGCTCATAAGCACAAGAAGTCTTGGGTAATCTATCATCCTTAAAGCCAAGAATGTGGGTTATCCTCAGAGCTGCTGTTGCGGGAGCGGTTGTGGTGCCACGCTGCAGTTAATGCCAGGAGCCAGGTGTTCAATAATCCCCGTCCGCAGAGAATGTTGTAATTGTTAGCACTGTAATGATAGTGCTATGACTATAAATGACTTTAACAGGCAGCCTGTATTAACAGGCTCACCTTAAACAGAGGAGAGGCAGCGTTCTCAAAGAGCAACTGGATTCGTCCTCATTATTTACCTGAACAGATGTTTACTGTGATTCCTCCTGAATCCTGGAGCTGGATATTTGTCAGCGTTAATGGGATTTCCAGGAGCTAGTTTGCTTTAGGAGCTCGTTTTTTCATTCAAATTGTAACCATCACCATTTTCTGTTTTGTGTTGCCTCTTTCACTCATGATTATCTTCCTGGGTTTTCACTTTTCTCTGGGTCACTGAGTGCGGATCTGTTCTAATTACTGTCATTTTAGCTTTTGTGCTGTGCTCCGTCACACCGGGATCCGGGCTGCATAAATAAGTAATACATCTGCTCTTTGTAGTCTTTGCTAACCAAGACAGAGCCCTGCTCATCTCATCTCCTCTCACCTCACCTCATCCAGCACCGACCGTGTCCCCGCCGGCCGGCTGTGCCACAAGCTCACCTGAAACACAGCGCCGGGGAGGAGCCCGCTGCGCTTTCCAGTATTTGGCTTCCCCTCACAGCGGTTTTTGCATCGTTTCGTTCATCTCTGTTTAGACAAGGATGCCCTACTTCCACTAGAACCCCCTGGTGTGGGTGCTGATCTGCTTGCCTGAGGGTATGAAGTTATACTAACACGGATCACAGGGCAGCAGTCACTCTAAAGGTTTGCTAAGTTCACAGTATCATTGCAAATACCTTATGCCTTATGGAAAGGCTTAAATCAACACCAAAACGCTGCCCAGCTGAGGAGGCCGCTGCCCTCCGAGTCCCATGCTGGCCCAGAGCCACGTGCTGTACTCAGAAGCATAAAAGCTAATTGTCTTTAAACCCTCAAATCCTCTCTGATTGGGAATTCACAACCCTTTACCATCAGATCTTGCATTTTGCCTGCGATCGCAGTGGTGGTTACGGGACGCGACAGAACTGCAGCATAACCATCTGCACGTGATGACAGCAAGTGTTTTGTGTGTGTAGTGGCCAAAACAACGAGGGTGCTGCCGCCCCGGTCCCCCTCGCAGAGCTCATCCTTCCAGCTTCAAGAGACCGCGCGTAAGAGAGCAACTGCAAGGCAATGACGTGCTCCTGCATCACGAGCTGAAGGGGCACAGAGCTCGTATCGGGACTAACACACACCAGAGGGCTACAGAGAATTAAGATGTGCCACTGTCCCTGGAAGAGGGCAGGGACCAGCACGGGTAGCTCGTAACCAGACCCAGCGCCCGAGGCCAGGAGGACAGGGTGTTCACGAGTGAAAGGGTCAGAGCTGTGCCAGCCAGACACAGACCTTGGCAACTGCAAGGAAGATGGGACCTCTTAGGTAGGACAGTCAAATATTTAGTAAGCAAGACCGAGATGGGCATACACATAATGTGATGGTCTTGTTATTACTAAGCTTCTTTAACATGTATTTTTGCTGTAGTATATAGTATTGCCACTGAGAGAAGCTTCATGGGGCCAGCAGATGCAATCACTGCTCCCAGCAGTGCTACCCAACTGCTGCTATGCGCCAAGCTGGACCTGCCACGGCTGTCAGTGCTGACCCCAACATCCCAGGCTGGCTGTGGGGCAGCCACGATCCAGCTTGGGGCACCCGGCAGCAGCACACCTCTGACCACAGCAGGCATCAACCCCAGGAGAGGCCAGCAAGGGTTACAGAAGTGTGTAAGGAGCCTTAAAATACAGTAAACAAGCAAAAAAAAAAAGGATAAAATTACCAACAACGCTTATTAACGACGCGACTATTTTTTTTCTCTCATTTCCAGGAAGTGACTTTGCTTTCACCTCCCCTGACGGAGTTCAGGGCGGCTGTCAGGATGCAGAGCAATGCTTGAGGCTGCTCATTCAAGCTGGCTCTGAGCTGCTTCTTGCAAACACTTGAAGGAATGAACATTCATTTATTCAGCTGCGCGCCAGTCACATGAAAACCAATAAATAACCACACCGGATGGCTTGCAAACATCCAACAGGTTGGAATTCAGTCACACAAAACTACTCCTTAAAACAATACCTCCAGGCAAACACATTCAGTAAAATATAACGGCGTCGACACCCAATTTGTGAACAGACAGAAGAATCAGAGTCGCACAGGAGCCTCATTCACAATTACAAACTTGGCCCGTTCTCCTGGCACAGGGACTGACTGTAATTCAGCACGTCCTTCAACTGACATCTGCTACTGGTCTGACGCGCAAGGGCTTTCCATCTTGCATCACGCGAGAACGGTGGTTGAAAACCTGTAAGAGGCCTCATAATTCAAGAGAATCTTATCTAAGGACTTTATATCTTCATCAGAAACATTCTCCCGTTTATCTGATAACACGTAGAGACGTTTCTTTGCAACCAGATGCCGATGACAGCAGGAGCTGGCATCTCTTGGGGGAGAGCAAAGCGAGTCGGCAGAACAAGCTGCCCCTGGGGCGTACCTGGCCTCGAACCGGAGGGCAGGACAGAGATGTCCCCTGCGGCTCAAGCACCATATGAGCAGCACTACCAACTACCAACACTACCAACTACCAGCACTACCAACAAGCAGCTTCTCTCTGAGCTTACTTCAACACCAACCACGAGTAATGACTAACACTAAGCGTATCCTCACCAGAATGGAAATGGAAATGGCCAATGGAAAAACCACAACCGAGTGTTAGAAGTATTAAACTAAGAGTCAGTGCTCCATCAGTTGCTGGCAATACTGGAGTTAAAGATTTAGACAGGACTCATGCATTTTTAATCCATGTTTTGTTATACTGGTAGTTTGGCACTGCCTCTTAAAGACTGTGCGAGGCTGCAGAGAACAAAGTCGCCTTGTAAGGACAACCCCAGCTAGAATATCACTTCCCTGAATCAACAAAAGCTATTAAACCCTCTTCTCAACAAGGTCTATGCTTGCAACAAGGTAAGGGCTTAGTTCCATCTCCGTTTCTTCCAGTAAAGAGCATCACCTTGCTATCATCATTTAATAGCAGAATACTGAAGAGACCACGTATCTCCCATTTTCCAACCAGAGCAGATCTTGAATTTCATCTTCCTCTCTGCTCTACGATTTACTCTCAATACCCACACGCCAACTCAGTCAAGCAGCCGCATCATTCTAGTTTCAAGTAATCCTGCGCCGTAGGATTTGCTGCAGCTGGGCAGACCAATTAGTTCAACACCTTTCCTTTGGAAATAACCATTGTGTTATGAAGCTTCAAAAAAGAAAAAAAAAAAAAAAGCACAAAACACCCCACAGCAGAAGCCAAGATGTCTGGATAATGACACAAATTAAAACCACATACTGCCTAGAACTGCAAACAGCTGGAACACCACCGGGGGATCAGCTCTGACAACCCCTCTCGCCGGGTGTTAGCAGTCCCTGGGCAGCACAGCACCAGCAACGGTGAACAGGAACAGAAAGTCCAAAGGTAAAATGTGGGAAAAGCACGTGAAGCAGAAGCGTTCATTGTAATGACCAAAAATAAAACCAAACCTGTGTATCAGTTACTGCTTTGTCCCTTTGAGTTGAGCAACGGTTGAGTACATTTCTCTTTGGTATTAAGAGTGATTGAAGGTTTATTCAACTCTTAGCAGAAGACTGGGCAGTGCCTTATGCCCATACAGGAGGTACCTGACTCCCACGGGCACTTGGAAATCCCATCGCAGCTGACCTAGCACGACAACCTGCAATCCTCATGCTGCAGCTCATGTTATAGCCATCAGTCAATACTAATGTCAAACCCATGGTGTGTTACACACGCACCACTGCAGAAAGGCTTTTAGAGCCATTTCCTATCCTTGCTGGAGGTCACATTCAGACCTGGCACGTGCACATGGATTCAGAGCACACTCACTTACACCAAGCACGAACAGGGCCGCTAATGGCAAGAGCTGCGAACGGCAGAGATACAAACTGGCCAGAACAATTTCTGTCTTCCTCCATGCAGGGAAAATAGGAAAAGAAAAAATTAGAAAAGAAAAAACCAACAGAAATGGTTCATCAGATAGTTATAGCTAGCTAGAAACAAAAACCACAGCCGCTTAAAGTTTGTGCACAGCAAAGTTTCTGGGGCACTCACCTCCTGTTTTTGTTTCAATGAAGACAAAAGGGGGTTTTTTTTCAGTTTCTGTATTAAAAAAAGTTACCAAAGGCCAACCTAGGGCGCTGAGCCCTGCACTGGGTGGGCGGCCTGCAGCATGTGGCTCACCTGAGCCGGCACAGTGACCTTTACTGGTCTCACTGGATGTGTGCAACCCAGTCATTCCCTTCCACAGCTCCCCTCAAAACCCATTCAAGTCTTGCATTCGTTGCAGCAAGGTTCCTCCTTCCCTGCCAGAGGAGAGCCTCCACACCCATACTTGTCTTATCAGGCTTTCTCCCCTTCATTCCGAATTTCGCCATGGTCACATGGATGTTGCTCAATACCCTACAAAGCAGCTGGTCCAGAGGCATCAGGGTTTATTTTTTGAGGGGGAAGGGGGAAGGAGCATCCAACATATTTCTTTGCAGGAAGAAAAAGAGAAATGTGGTGGAGCGAGGTCCTGGCTTCCCAACCTGCCACCTACAACCTCAGGGGAGAAGCTCTCTTGCTTGCAGGTTACAGGTTGGTATTAAATACTCAGCATCTCTGTTGAATACAAAATCACCTTATACGCACTACGCTCCGTCTTTAGTTACACCTGGGAAAGCCTCAGCGTGCCGGGGCAGAAAATCAGAACTGGCAGAATCACAGAATTTTTTAGGTTGGAAAAGACCTTTAAGATCATCAAGTCCAACTGTTAACCCAACACTACCAAGTCCGCCACTAAACCATGCCCCTAAGCACCACATCTAAGCATGTCTTTTAAACACCTCCAGGGATGGTCACTCAACCACTTCCCTGGGCAGCCTGTTCCGGTGCTTGAAAACCCTTCTGGTGAAGAAATTTTTCCTGATGTCCATTCTCAGTGTCCCCTGGCACAACTTGAGGCTGTTTCCTCTTGTCCTATCACTTGCAACTTAAGACCAGGCAGGAAGAAAAGGCAGGAGAGGGTTGGGCAAATGCACAAAAGCAGTAATGCAATGAGTCTAACATTAAAGTAAATGCAGCTTCTTGTCCCAGCCCCCCAGGTCTCCCTTCACCATCTTTCCTCCTCAATGCTGCCTGCTCCTCTTCCCCATTTATCCTACTCCTGCTGCACACTGGGCTTTCAGAGAGCCTGTCCTAAGGGGTGCAAGCCAGCTCACTCGCCCAGCCCAGCGGCCAAATGGGTGATGCTCTGACCCCCCCCATCTGCCAGCCCTTTTACCCCAGGCAGGCTCCCAGGTGGGGCCACTGCATGCTGCGGGCAGGCATTGCACTGGGGTCCCATCCTGCGCTCAGAAGGATCCAGGCAGTCCAGAGGTCAGTGAGCAGCTCTGCTCACCGAGGAGTCCATAGATTTTTATGATGCTTTCTCAGTTTTTCTTACAGTTTGATGTCATCAACACAGACAACGTGAGCTGGAACACGCTGCATTGGGGGGCATTTGAAGACCAGCAGCACTGGTGAGGCAGCACAGGACAGCTACGCTTCCCTGCGCTGCTGGGACGTCCAGCACAGCAGCACAGGCCAGCGCACGCTGCCGTATGCCCAGCATGCATCCCGGGATACCTCACTGCCCACGGCACCTTCTGCCCCAACAGACCTGCCAGCACTCAGCTCCAACTTCTAGCAAAGGCAGGGATTTAATAGAGTTTATCCCAAGCTGCACCAAACTCCAGTTATATTCAAATTCTAGAAATTCTCCAAATTCTCCATCTTGACCTTGGTTAATTTTAAAATCAAGACGTGGCCCTGTTTGTACCTCCCACCTGAAAAACAACGAGAGATAGGGACAGACAGAGAACAAAACTTCCCTTCCTCCTCCCCGTCAATATTTTATCACAGCAAACACCTGCCATGCAAACAGCCCTGGGAGAAGCAGGAGGTTCGTGGAACTGCCTCAACAGCAACGCAAGACACCACAGGAAACAAAACAACCTGCACAAAGAGACGAGCCCTGCTGCAGCACAGCTCACACAGCAAACGGCTGCACGCTCCAGAGCCGAGCCGAATTCTGCTTTTGCTTACAAGGGGGTGCGGCGGCTCTGTCCCCACTGATTTCAGCTACAGCTTCTGCAAAGGGTCTTGCAAGGTCCAATGCAAAATGTTTTCCAAATATGCTCAGCTTTGGGGGCTTAAGTTGTAGTCAAAGGCAGAAAAGTCACTCCCTGCACCGAGTCACCAGCTTGCAGGTTTGGCACTCAGAACCTCCCCACGAAAGCACCAGGATTCACAGTGAGATGGTTCACTGGGACAAGGGACATCAAAGAACAAAAAACATGGGGAAACCTTCATGGTTTCCTCTGAAGCATTCAGATTCAGCTTGCAAGAGCTAATCAGTCTCCCAGGCCCTGCCCAGATACGAAGCATTCATCACTTTTTCTTTTTAACCTGCAGAGAATGGAGCCAAGACAAAAAAAAAAACCCAAACCAAACCAAAACAAAAACCTACGACTACCAACTTTTACAGTCATGCGCTGCGTGGGAAACATCCCGATTCCTGCATCCCAGCCCGTGAGACAAAGGCTCCTCGGTGCCAGTGCTCCCGGGAAGCGGCTGTGCTGCTGCCGGGATGACACCTCTGGGGACGTCACCATTTGTTTATTACAGAGCATGCGGGGATCGGAGACATCGGAGGTTATTATTTCTATTTGAGATGCGATTTCAGGCTGTGAGACAATTTTAGACTGCACAAGCCTGAAATAACTCCCTCGGCCAAACTCAGAACTTGTAACAGTCAGAACTATCATACCCACTTGTCATTTTATTAAAGGCCCACATGACTCCCTGCCTTACGTATGCACTGGAGCTGTCAGCCCGGGAACCGAAAGCGTCAGTGTCAGCGAGGCCAGGCTCCCTTCTCTCAGTACTGGTTTTGTCTCAGTATGGCTTGTAAGTCATTAGACGCCGTGGTGGGATGGCTTTTCCCCGTGGGAGCATCCCTCTAGCTGGCTGGTGGAGCAACGCTGGGCCATCCCCGGGAACAAGGGGGATGATGCTGTATCTGGTGTATACCGTAAAAAAAAAAAACCCAAAAACCACTTTGAACAAAGTTATATAGAAGGATGTGACAAATACCAGACCATGTTCTGCCGATAGGCTACACACTCAGCAGTTCTGCTCGCCCATAGCATGTTTTGGGTAGAAACCTGCCCTTTTCTGGGAACTGGAATTTTACGTCTCCCAGGACACAGCCTCGTGTCACGGCTGGAGCCATTTCACTTGTGGTTCTGTGCAGGCTGCAAGCATGGACCAACACACATGGACACCCATGGCACTGGCTCACATTGAAGGGTCTTCTTGGGTCTACTGTGGAGATAAGAAAAAGCCCCTCACGACTGACGCTATTTATTTTCTCTATCAAAATAAAACTGAAACTGTAATTGCAAGCCTGAAACCCAATCTGATTGCCTTAAGTCCATCTGCAGCTGGAATTGCCGCTGGATCTGTGATGCCCACCCTCCCCTCGCCTGCTTGGAAGGGCAGACCCTTCACCGTGAGGTTCTCTCCCCACCAGCCATGCAGCGTAGGGACGAGACTAAATTATACTCTACAGGAAATATCGAGAAATCCAGTCTCTTTGGTAAAGTGATCCTTCCGAAGCATAAAAACCACACACCCATGATTGATGGAGTGGCTACACTTTCGCTCATGCAGACGATCCCAAAAGCCAGAAACAGAGCCCATAAATGAGCACGTACAACTGTCTGCAGAGACAAGGGTTAACAATCTTATCTAGGGTCACCAGAAGAAATTCCAAGTAAAACCCACAGCACGCAGATTTCCTGCTTTCTAACCCAATGCCCTATTTATACCTCTCTCTCTTCACAACGCCAGTGACAGCTTTTTCCTCACTTACAGGCATGTTTCCTGCTTTTTGAGTTGTGACTTTCATTTGTAGCTTATTTCCATAACCTCAGAAATATAGTTTCAATGGAAGTGTTAAATGTACTGATAAATTCTTCGTGAATCTTAAAGTTATTGGCAGAAAGAATGGGGGCAATTTACCCCGTATCAGCCAATCAAAAATTATATATTTCAAAATCCTTTAACGGAACGCAGCTAGGTTTATCTCCGACCGATAAGGTAACGCCTTGCTGCTGGTGAGACAAATAACAGAGCCTATTTCAAAAATACGAAGTCGCCAGTATGATGGCAAATAGGCTCATCTGTGCACAGTGACCTTCACAGTCTTCAGTCTTTATCACAGGGTACAGCGACTAACTCTAATCACGCGCGGGCACTGCCCCGGAGCAGCACCCAAACAGCCCTCGGTGCTAACTTTTCCATCCCTCCATCTGACCAGGCTGCACTTTGATTAACAAAGCTTTTTTCCGCGTGCTGCTTGCATGTTAACCAGGGGCATTGCACAGTCCTGCTGTACACCACTCCTCCTATTTCTCTATTTTTAAAAAAAACAAGGGGGGAAGGGGGGGGGGGGGGGGGGGGGGAAGAGAAAGAGAGAGAAGACAGTCTTATCCGATCTTTCGCCCTGCCAGAGCATCAGCATCCTCAAAAACACTGGCTGAATGAGTTGCACTAAATAATTAGGACACATGGGGGACTAAAAGTAAAGAAAGACCAAAGCACAGATTTGCTGCAACGTTTCTACTTTGCTGGAGTTAGAAACAAGAGACAAGTCGTCTGTTCTGGAACCAGCCGTGGCTGTAACCGAACAGAACGGTACGGTCAGGATGGGAGGCAAGCGGGGTAAAAGAAAACCCACAAAAATGGTCGCAACGTCCATTGGAATGTGAAGGTCAGACCCGGAAAGAGAAAAGAGAGGGATGGGAACACCTCGCAGGAGCGCGGGGGGGCTGCCTGGGCAAGGCAGAACTGCAAGGTGCAGGGGCCCCGCGTGAGCGGCGGCTGCAGCCAAGGAAAGGCGTTTTTAGATTCCCGAGCAAGAAAAGCATCCAGCTAGCGAAGCTCCATCGGAGCACAGCGTGCCTTCCCCAGAGGGCACGCAGGGGGGAGAGACCAGGGGCTGAGGCACTCGAAATGAGATTAGGTACCAGAAGCATCCTTCAGGACGCTGCTCGCAGCAGCCCGGGCCAGGCTGAGGGATGCGAGAGGGCTCTGCCACCTCCTCCTCCGTTGCTCTGACGTCGCACACGAGGTACCATGCGGCGACGCGTCCTCCCGAGCGGCATGAACCCCGCAGCAAGTCAGCCGCCTCTCCTCACCCTTCTTCGAAAGCTTTTGGGGGTTATAAGCCCCGTGGACATTCATCACAGCCATGTGGCACCAAGACTGGAACAGCGTTATTTCAAAAATTAAGTTGAAAACGTTAACATGAACCAGAGGAGCGAGGGAACAGGACCGGATGTTAAAGCAGCCATCTGACCCCAGTAGAGCTGCTTCCAGCTCCCCCTCTCCTACAGAAACACGTGCAGCTCTGTGCCCCATATAAAATATTTGTGCGTCCTACATAATTTAGAATCCTATTAAATAACTTGACTCCCATATTTTTCATAGCAGCAAATTCCATGAATTTTGCATTGAATAAAAATTTAGCAATCATAGCAGTTGCTAATTTCTGTGCTGTGCTCAGAGCAGCCTTTCACTTCCCCATAATGATTTTAAAACATTATCCTGCTGTTTCCTTTTTTCTATGCCTGGCATTGAAGAGCTCTGCAAACTATCTGAATAGCGCTGCTCTGAAAAAAAAAAAAAATCCATAAGGGAGAAAAAAATTAAATTCAATCATCACTCTACCCTCTGTGAACTGTGAAAGTCTTGGGAACATGAAAAGGTGCTTTCTAAAGGATGTTAAGCATTCAAAAGATTAAGACTGCAACGTGCAATTAAATGTGTTCCACAAACCTTTGTCACAGTACCCAAAAACCTTGCTTCTGCATGAACTTAAAATCCTCCCACTGGGAGCTTGTTCAAGTGGTTTACTTTAAACCTCTACTTTAGATATTCCATACCTCTCACTTTTATAATTCTTCAACATATGCTAACACTGGCAGAGTTAATAGTAACTGACTAATTTTAAACCCTATGATTACTGGAGCTGATTTATATAGTAGCTTCACTTCACAATACTGCGAATCATGCACGCGGTAATTGCCAAGTTCAATTTTAGCTCTGTCATACTGAAGCATTAGTTTTTATGCCTCAGCTGTTGCCTCCTCCATGCTATAGAGGTAAGTTGATAATGCAGCAGGTTTTGCTGTTAAATATCATAATATTATGATACCCTGTGTCAGATTCTCGCAAGCTTTGTGAGCTATGCATCATCTATTAACTAAATACTTTATTAAAGGGATGATTTGAAAAGGTTTCTATTCTAATTTAGCTCAGAACACTGAATAGTGGAGGGGAAAAAAAAATAATGTAATGATTTAATTCGCCACCAAAAATGACTTGGTGGAGGGAAGCACTTACCATCATCAAGGCTCTTGCTAGGAGGTGCAAAGGGATCAAACTAAAGCCTGTCAACAAACACCCTGCAGGTGAGGCCCCTCACCCTGGCCTCCGGCCGCAGCCTCGTGGCACCCATACGAGCATATCAAATTTAACAAATGTGGGCAAACTGGAACTTGCCTTCTTTTCCCATTCACACATGCCATCGATGCCTAAGATCAACGAAGATGGTAATGCAAACTGAAGCCCTTGAGCACCAGAGAAGGCTTCACGCCATTGAGGATGCGTAAGGCACAGCCCCAGGGATGGAGACCGGGTGCCACCTCTGTGCCAGCGAGGAGCTCCCCCTCAGGAGCGGACGAGGCAAAGGAGTGGGCTCTCTGCAGTGGTCCAGAGTTGGGGATCTCTGCAAGCCTTTCTATGAAAACAGCACAATGCAACAGAAAAGTCTGTCTTCACACCTACATGCTTACGGCTGTTGAACAGTCTGCATTTATTTTAACCCTTTCCTCTCCTCCACAGCTCCCTCATCCTCTGCAGATGCAGAGACCCCAACCCAAGCCAACACCTATGTGTTGGCTCCTGTTGGGGACCAGGGGACCCACCTCTGATGCCACCGCTCAGCAGGCACTTGGCCATTCACCAGATTGGGGAAATAGCCTCTATCAGTGCTATGCTGCCCACATAAACCACAGCTTTTACGTACACACGACCAACATGCAATTCATGCTCTTCACCAACAACACGGATCCCGCTCCAGGTCTGAAGTTCGTTGCTTGGGAACTCAGCAAAACCCATGCAGACAGTGGTTACCAGTTCAATGGTCACCTTTCCTACTAACCCTCTCAGCAAGGGGATGAGAAAGGGGACGAGCTCCTCTTTTACCATTTTTTTTCCCCCAGTTTTCCAAAAGGAAAAGAAACAAGACGACATGCTAAACAGGGAGCATCTTGCAAGCCTGGCCAGCTGCAGCTACACGCCAGCGCGGCTCAGCGCAGCGCCCGGGGCTCCTGCACCGCAGGCAGCCACATGCTCTCTGCGGCGTTCCATACAAGAAGGTGCGACATTTCACACAGAGAGAAAGAGGAAGGAAGAATGTGAAAATTTCGCCAAGTGTGTGGTCACTGGGAGGAAGGAATAGGCTTGATGAATTTTTCAGCTTTGATGATTTCGGTAAAACCATAAACCATGTGCCTGATGCTTCAGGAGACTACATTGCAAATTAATCGACCATAGTGCCCAGGGAACTCAGAGGTGGAATTGATTCTTTGATGTCTGAAGTTTCATTTTTTCAGCCCACCAGGGATGTCTGACCTGTCCTATTTGTTTTAGAGCCTTTTCTGAAGTCAGTGCTGCTGAAACGCAGAAAACCGCTGGTGGCTGCATCCTCCTCTGCATGACACAGTTGTAGGCTGCTGGCATCTATGTCTCCAGAGGTCTTCTTGAGCTAAAGATGAGCTTAAACCACGCTTTCTCACATCACACCTGTACTTTCTCATGATCATCTAATGCTTTCCCAGAGTGCAAACTCCCAGCAAGTGAAGGAAGACGCCACAGCCCAGCAGCAGTCTTACCACGCGTATGACCGGCAGGAGCAGCGGTGTCCCCAGCAGCAGGCCAGGGAGGTTAAAGATGTCCCTGCTCACCGCATGGGGGTTGGACTAGGTGACCTTCAAAGGTGCCTTCCAACCCAAAGATTCTATGATTCTGTGGCCAGTCTCGTGTCGCACACCGGCCTCTCCCAGCACACGGTGCAGGACCCTGCTGCAGCCGCGGGTGGTTACCCAGGCACGCACCAGACGTGCTGCTAACGCAGAACTCGCAGCAGTGAGATTCTCCTAAAAAATAATCCTGGAAAGAAATTCTCCGGTAGCAATATAATTTCTCTCTCCCTTATCTGCACACATATATGCCCTCTTTGTCCATGTTTGCTATTTTTCTTAGGGACCATCCTTAACCAGGTGCTCGCTCAGTACCCAGCAGAACCCATTTCAGCCGGGGCCTCAAAACTCTGCTGGACCACATGCAGTTGCAACAATACCCAACCCCAAATTTTGCGATCTCCTAAGTTTAAACAAAGCCTTATACCCACATTAGCTGCAAAGGAAACCAGCAGAGCTCGTCCACCCCTTCTGCTCATGCAGAGGTCCCAACCCTCCACTGCCAGCGCTACACACTTGCCTGCAAAGCAGTTGGGGAGGTTTGCGTCCTGGGCCACATCCTCGCCGCACACGCAAGGGCTGAAGCTTGCACAGCACTTTTACCACCTGTAGGTTGATGGTTTCACACCAGCTACGAGCTCCATTTCACTTTTGGACAGAGAGAAAGAGCATTGCCACATCCAACACTGGAAACCTGCGTCCTGGGGGAGGCTGCGGAACAGGAGCTCCCGAGTCCAGACCTGCACGAGCGGCACTTCGCACGCAGCCCTCCACAGAGAATACCTCCCGTCCGCCGGCGGGGATTAATCCCTCCAGCGGGGTATCCAAGTCATCCCCACCTCAGGGATAATGAACAAACTGCAACATTAAGCTTAAAATAAAGTGTTGACACCTTTGCACAAAGTGATCTTGACTTCTCTTTCTAATGCATTTAGCTGCCTTTAAAGTGTCACTGACTGTGTTGGAAACAAAACCAACCAAACAAACAAAATTTCCTTTCACATAAAGTAAGGAGGACAAGAGGCAAACAGGTGGCCTTGACTGCACCAGTCTCTTACCACACTGTTCTGTGACTAAACTGAACATTTACACAAGTCTGAAAAATTGTTTGCAATGGGCATGTAGACAGCAGAGCTACCAGATGTTATTCTCCTAATATTTGCTATATTACATCACTGGATACTGCTTGAAACACAACCTGTGCCAAGTTTTCAGAGGCCTCCGCTCACTTTCTACGTGTGCATCTGCAGTTCCGGTGAGCCAGTGCTCGGATGCAGCTCGGACTCCGGGGCACGGAAGTCTTTTGCGCTTGGGCCGTGCGTGCGGAGGGGCTGCTGTTTGTGCAAATCACCTTGCATGCCCAGGAGCCACGTATGTCATTACTGACACACACATAGTGTCAGCAGCAAGCGCCTTCCTACTGCATCCCACCACGTGCTGTCAGACTCAGGTATAGTTAGGAAAAAAATACCAAACAAGACGATCCCCAAACTGCAAGTATAAGTTGGTGTTCAGATATAAGATATTTCACCGAAATCTATTTACTTGTGTGCTGGTGTATGGGGAGGCTACGTTTAAAACATTTAAAACTTTCTTGGCTCCCTCCACCTTCGGTTAGCGCTGCTGGCTGCCCCCACCGCCCAGTGCCTCCCAGTTTCAGATGTAAGTGCTTTAACCAATTTGCTGGGGCGAGATGCCACTTCACTGAGGTGAGGGACAGGCAGAGGGAAGAGAAGGAGCATGAGGAATTACATCGAGAACCAGCCCCCAGAGACCTGGCTGCGATGCGCATCCCCACGTCAAGCCGTCAGCTCCCAGCATTCAGCCCCACCAAGGTTTTTTTTGCTCTGGAGGAGGAATTCGTTTTGCACTCAACTAATGTAACCTCTAAGTGCTTTAAAACAATGTTCCTCTATTAGAGACATTACAACAGGCATTCTTCTCCTGTTTAGAGTTAAACTAAGCAAATACAAAGGTAATTTTATTTTAAACAAACTACCACCATCACAAAAAATGCATACCAAATATTCTCTTCCACCATACGGTGATTTTAACTGGTTTTGGGGGTTTTTTTTTGCTCTTCTTGAAGGAGACACACTCATTGGTAAACACCAGCTTGTGCAGCAGCATGATGAAGAAACTGGAAAACGCTTCCCTCAAAATCCTCTTGCTTAATGACAGTTAAGAAAGCTCTGTTTAATAATATATTTAATTTCAAGCTCTCTTCCCCCCTAGAAAAGTGCATATTCCAATAACCCACTGAAGAAAAATATGTTATTTCTAAGTTATTCCCAAATATTATGTTCTTGAAAGTATTCCTAGTCGTCTGTGACTTACTGTTGGGCTTCGTTTTTCCTACCCGTCCCACCAGCATCTATAATGACCAGGAGGAGTCTGTGTTTGCTGCAAAGCAACTCAGAGGAAGCAAACAGATTTGCTCCACAGGGAGCAAGCCTGATGCTTGTGTCCTCCGTGCCCCGACGCTACTTCTTCAGACCATCTCTGACTTCAGTCCTGTTTTACAGAGCCTGGAACTTCAGATCACGCTCAGGATAAGCACACCTGGCCCGCGCCAGCATGAACAGTGCCGTCTTTCATGAGATATACAAGTCATCAAATTACAGAAGGCAAAGAGCTCTGTGGCAGCGGCCAACTTTTGCTGGATTCTCTTAGCAGCTGCAGGCCAACGGGCTTTGAAGCCCGCAGAGACATCAGACCCACACCAGCTGTCTCCTGCGCCTCCAGAGTCACCACAGATAAACTGAGCGATGACTGTGAATTTGTATGTTAGGTCCACCATGCTCTGAGGTTCCCCAGGCTTCCAAGACGGTCTTTGCACAGGCACATTTGATCTCTTCGGTCAAAAGGGTCTACAAGTGACTTCACATGCACCCAGGTGATTTTTAAATATCAGCTTTACTAAGCAGCATGAAGGTACCTGCTGCTTACAGGCTCCCCCTCTCTG
>NW_010518473.1:34864-40318 GCF_000687285.1 Phaethon lepturus
CTGCCACTGTTACTACTCCGCTGGTTATTTCTTTGTGGGGAAACTCAGAGCCGAGGTGCCCACAGGTTTGCAGGTGGCATGAAATCCTG
This sequence comes from Phaethon lepturus, assembly GCF_000687285.1. Classification (NCBI taxonomy): domain Eukaryota; kingdom Metazoa; phylum Chordata; class Aves; order Phaethontiformes; family Phaethontidae; genus Phaethon; species Phaethon lepturus. Next base: position 34,954 of record NW_010518473.1, read on the forward strand.
AGTCAGTCGAGCCAGTCTGCAGCCCTCTTGCATGAGCAGTCCCAGGGTAAGGGCTCCAAACAGGGCTGCAGGTGTGATGTCTTCTTCTCCGAAACCCAAAAATGCCAAAGTCGCTTTGCATAAAGCTTTTTTCCTCCTTCTGCCTCGCCATCTCCCGTGGATGCCATGGGCAGTGCAGATCTCCAGCAGCAAACACCCTGCTGTGCACTGCCCTAGTCTATAAAGTTCTTCCAGGTTGGAGGCTCCACCGCCGCACCCGCTGTGTTCCCAGCGGGTCTTTTTGGTCCTCAAGAACTTAATTTGACTATGCACAACATAAAGGAGAAGTAGCAAAAGCTATTATAATTTCTCCCACCACCAGGACAGTTACTCGGTGCTGTTGCTGAGCCTTGTGCTGAATATATCCTTGGAATGGCTGCAGAGCCGTGCTCTCTCCTGCAGCCCCAGCAGGATGCCCAGCACCGGGCACAACGTATTGTGGTACGAGTCACAGCACTGGTCCTCGGCCCACACGGCAACCCTGCAGGTCTCAATGCTCCTCTGAAGACAACCTTTCTGATGCTGCGGCACCTTACAGGAGCACGCTCTGGAGTCCCACCATCCCTTTGCTTGTGCCGTAGGATGCATGCAGATACACCAGGAGGTCCAAGAGCTGCTGGAGGCTGCCAAGAACATCCTCTTTAACCTCCAGTCCCACTGCAATGCCACCACAGAAGAAAAACAGTGGCCAGGACACCAACACAGCTTTGGCTGGATCTAGCCTCTGAACCCCAACGCATAGCTACCTTCATTCCACTTCATCCCCCGTTTGAGAGATGGCATTTTTTGGCTGAAACTCAGGTGACATGACCTGCGCATGCAGGTCAGCTCTTGCAGAGCATCTCACAGCTGTGCTGCAGGGCAGCAGGAGCAGCAAGCCAGTTTCTCCCAGCCAAGGAGCCAGCCCGGGCACCCTTTAATTCTGTGGCACTGTGGATTAATTGGACACGGTGACAGGAATAGACATACAGCTATCCTAAGCATTGATCAACCTTATAAGGGTTAATTCATGAGCCTTTCTGCTCCAGAAACAAGTTCTGCCTTCATTTACACCTCTGCAGATTCAGCAGCTCAGAGGAGGTTTCAGAGATGTAACCTGGGCAAATTTTATCAATGAATTCAAATCTTGAGCTAAATCAGGAGGAGGAATGGATTTACCCTAATCCCCTCCAAACATTCATCAGCATCACCTGCTAGCTCAGCAGGATTTAATCTCTTTTTAATCTCTCAAAAACAGTGGAGTATATGGGGAAGAGGTTGGGCACACAGCAATGGTGGATCTCTCTTTTTTTTTTTTTTTTTAATAATTCTGGCTGCCAAATCACGTTAAGCAGCACTTGGAAATTCATTCAGATCATTGCTAATATCACTTTGCAGGTAAAACAACCGGTCGCCACTGAGAAAGCCTACACACTTCAGAGGGGGGCCCACGCTATTTGGCATAGGAGAAAAGGTGCCCATCCCGCAGCCGCTGCAGGGACACAGCGTCTCCATGAAGATGCTCCAGGAGCTTGAATCCCATCGGCTGGCTGGCGGCGAGCACGGGGACTGCACAGACAGGCTTTGCCCTGGACCATGGGCGGTGACGGGGTGGAGATGCAGCAAGCCACTTTTTGGTGCTAGCACGCAGCCACACGCACAGCATCCACCAACGCTGCTGCAAACCCAACAGCAGAAACACAGACCCCGGTGCCAAAACGCAAGCTTTGCTGTGCGGGTACCATGCTCTACAAAGAGCTTAAATCCCAGCCCCAAGCGACTTACAGGGTGTTTTCATGCCTCCCACTAAAACTACCAGCAACAACGGCGATATTGGCTCAGAGGGCTGTGGATGTCATGACCAGTGGCAGCCCACCCCCAGTGGCTGCTGAGCCAAGGGGACCCCCGGCTCAGCGTGCCTGACAGCAGCAGAGTCAGCGTGGGGGCGAATCCCATCCAGTGCGTTTAGGAGCACCCGAATTAGAGCGTTAGCGTGTGATTCTAGGTTTACATAACACCACCAAACGATTTTGGCAGAAACAATTGGTATTAGCAAGGAAAACGAAGCATCAGGAACAGCCGGCAAAGAGACACCTCTCGCAGCAGCCCCCAGGCTAAGAAGAAAATAAATTACAAATGCAACGGAAGCAACACTTGGACAACAGGGAGGAAGAGGGGAAACGAAACCTGAATCACAGCTGAGATGAGCAGGGAATTAAGCTTTCCTTTTTCACCTCCTTCCCACCCCCCTTGGACTAAGCTTTCTGCTCTATTAAGGAACTCCAGTCATGCCTGCGCCGCTTAAACACAGCGAAGGGAAAGCCGTCTCGCGCAGGGCTCCAAGCTGTGAGGTCTGAGCAGCTCCTGCCGAGCCACCTCCAGCCCCACTACGCTAATTGCGGGGCTCAGCGACGCCCGGGCAAGGACCCAAGGCACTGATCGCCTTGGCTAGCCAGCCCCGCGGAGCCTGGCTCTGCCACCGCATCGGGTAAAGCACCGGCAGCGACAGGCGGCACACTCTGAAACGTTCAACTGCACAAACTTCACATTGTAGTTTTCAAGCCAATGCAGCATGGATGTTGCTGTGTGAGCAGTAGGGGAGGTTGTGTTTATCCCCAAACAAATACAGCAGAAACCCCAGAGAAGGATGGATCTCCCCTTTGGCCTCTCCAGCAGCTCTGGCTCTAGCCAAAGGGATGAGGCTAGCCCAGCTAGCCCCCATCCTGCTGTATGTGCCACACTGCCACTGGAATCAGCCATCATGTGCACACTCATGTTCAGAGAGCGGGGGGGCAACCACCAGCCCTATTCCACAGCATCACAGGACCTCTGGTCCTTCGGCACTCTGGCCTGGTGACCTAGTGATGAGAAGAGCCGTAGCAGCTCTTCAGAAACCTAGAACTGTGCTAGGCAAGGAGGCAGCCTGTTCTCGAGACCTTGTTTTGCCAAGTAGAGGATCCCTTCCAAGCTGGCACCATCCCCATGCTCGTGGCAGGATGACTGACACAAGCTAAAGCCCCAGATCCGGCGGCACACTCTTCCTTCCTCTAAGCTACCCAAGATTTCCAACTCGGGGGGGGCAAATGAGAAGCTCCATTTGAGCTTCAGAACATCATAAGAAAATGCCACAAGAGGATGTTGAAATCCACGTTGGCCAATTAACTTTGAGCAGTGCTTTCCTGCAAATGGAAACTGCATCTATGGCTTCACATGCAGCTCGTGGAAGACAGCTCTGGATAGAAGGACTTAAAAGGAACGAAACTTGGGCTAAATGAGAAATGAGTTTCCAGTGTAACCTTGGATTTGCCCGTTATATGAGCACCCTATTTTGATAATGACTATCTCATCTTTACATTTCAATCCTGCCTATATTCCCTGAAATTCAGTACTCAGTCTCTGCTCTGGGAGCTTGTAGAGCACCCAACAGTTATACCTGAAGCAGGGCATGTTCTTCTCTACCGCGTCGGTTCAGTGTGCACCTCGCATTCAGGAAGTTAGTCCTCAGATACTACCAACACCAAAAGGAAAGCAGGCTTTTGGGCTTTGGGCCAGCTGGAGGTAGCGGCAACGTTGCAGAGGGACTTGGTGTGACTCTAGCACAGCCTGCAGACTCGGAGCATCGCACTGCCACGCAAGGCACGGGAAGGTGCAAGATTTTGTACAAGGCTGCTCATGTTTCTAGCTCTTCACTAATTTCCTCTCAAACTTGCACGCTGTGATCTTTCCAGAAAAAAAAAAAAAAAGAAAGAAACCCTGCACTCTAATAGGAATAGTAACACACGCAGGGAAAGGATGCAATCTGGATCCCTGCTCCTACAGGATGTGTTTCTAAATATCAGTCAATACCGCGTGTTTTCCAAGGAACAAGGCATTTCATATTTTATTAATTCTAACTAAAGTCCTTTTTATTACAAACTTCCTATTTAGCATTTGATTGCAGCTGTCACCACCGAGACTCTCACTGTATCAGAGCAGAAAATCCACGGCTCGTAGCTGGTGCAGGCTGTATGTTGCTGTTTTTCTCTCCTGCCATCTCAATCCCAGAAGGTGCTATTGGAATTATTTTAAATACACTTCCAGAGGTCCCTTCCAGACTAAGCTATTTTATGATTTTAAACATGTATTTGTTTCGTTTGAGCCTTCTCACGAATTCGGTACCTCATTTCCACCGATGACTGAAGTTACATATTGTTATTCCCACCAGGGTTTGGCCTCCTCCAAAAGAATGTCACTACATGCCAACCACCTTACTTACAGGGCTGCGAGTTTATGAAGCTAAACAGACCATTTCATTAATATTTTTCCTCTTTCCAAAGCCCAACTCTTAAATGGAAAAACTGATTTAATATAGTTTTCATAAAAACTACACTGCGGGCTGATGTAAATCAAACAGTTAAATACTCCACACGTACCATTTGGCACAGTCACGACAGAACTATCTGGTTTGCAAACACGACGGCCGCCCACAATTAATTTGCCACCTTGACACAGAAATGCAGGTTGTCAATTAATTAAAAAACACATGCCACTAGTCTTCAGTTCACTTTATGACCTGCAGTCTTTTCTCCTGGGCAGACTCTTTATCTTAAGGGGAAAAAAATGAATAATAAAACTACCACCTAATAACGAAAACATGACTCTGGTTTTCTTGGCATCTAATAAATGTTGTTCTCGGCTTTAACAGATTTATCAGGTTTCAACCCACCGTGTCGCCAGTATCCGTCTGGGGTAGAGGAGACCAGACTGTCATTCCAGCGCAGGTTCCTAAATATACACAGGGCGAAGCCTGCGTGACCTCACTGTCTGGCTGCGGGGAGAGATCCACGGCACTTGTTGGAAGGTTTTTCTTCTGCTTTCAAGGGCTGTTTGATCTTCAATCAACAATGCTTATCAGCGGTAAAGTCTGCCAGCCGTTCCCAAAAGTTTGGTATTTTTAACAGCACATTCTTCTTCTCCTTTGAATGCTATTTAGAGACAAGATAACACATCAGGGGAAAAGTTGCCTCCCTGGCTTTAACACAGACAAACAGAGCAGGATCACGCCAGGAGGAGCACAGATTTCCCAGTACTACGACTGGCCCCAGCTTCTCTGCTTCATCTTTTCCCTTCCCCAGTATTTCTGCTTTTTTCTTCTTCAAATGACATCCAAACACTTTTTTGTGCCCGTGGCACGAAACAAGAATGTCCAGTTAAGTGTTTCCATACAAAACTACCGCTGAAGTTTTCATAAATTTCATTTCCACACTGTCAAAGCTTCTTTCCTTTCCCTAAGGACTCCGGCGCACGCTCTGCCCCTCTTCTGACATCCAGGGCTAGAAACCTCTGTCCCTAAACATGCAGCGTTCTT
>NW_010518473.1:40349-40762 GCF_000687285.1 Phaethon lepturus
AGACACACTGCGCTGCGCTGGCTCAGCTTATAAAAACCCACTGTCCAAAGAGACTCCCATGAAAAACGAGAAACACCGAACGGATCTAAATTGTTGTGGAAAAAAAAAAAAAAAATTTAAAAAATTAAGCTTTATTTTAGGGTTCAGTAACTGTAAGTAATGAAACAAGAAGTTTTTTAACGCAGGGCTAGCGAGCAGCGTCAGCCAGGGCAATGCGAAGGCCCCTGCGGGCCCCCCGCGGCCCACGTCATCCTCCCCCCGGCTGCAGCCCCCCGCAGGTCCCGGGCGCTGGCAGCACCTTCCCCACAGGGTGAAGAGAAGGCGATGGCGGAGGTGGGATGAAACAGCTCATCGCTGACCCAGATACCAGCTTTTGGGGGAGACAGGAGCTCGGCCCGCACGCTGCTAGGAGA
>NW_010518474.1:0-31363 GCF_000687285.1 Phaethon lepturus
CCACTACCAAAACCTGCCACCCAAACCCAGTACATTTTCAATAAATCTTGGTAAGTCAGTAATACATGTGATGATGCACAGTTTAGTGTGTAACATCATATTTATTCTGTAGCTTCTTTAAGTATATATTATAGGAAAAAATACATAATGTAATGTAAACATCCAATTATAGCTGTACAAGTACAGAAGTTGTTACTTTCTATGTGAAACCAATCTTAAAATGAGAGAATTAAGGCACTGAGAGAGTCCATTATGTTACCTTGTTAAAAAAACATACGCTTCAAAAAGCAGCCCGGCTTGTTGTCATTTAAAAGGTTTCATATTCCTGTTTGAAAGATCAATTAAGAAAGTTAGTATTTGTGTGACTACAGATAGCACTTTTGACAATAACTTTTAGTCAAAAGCATAGTGTGAAACAAAATCTTCTGTGTTACTAAGGTGTAAGAAAAGCTAAATATTTAGCTCCAAACATCCTGCAAATATCGTTTTGCTTCTCGAAGCGTGGCCAGGATTTTCATTGCTTCCAATTTGTCAACTTCCATTTCCATGCTTAAAATGTCCACTACGGCATCACTTACACCATCAGCCATGTGCTTCTTATCTCTGCAGGAAAAAAAAAAAAATAGAGGAGGAAAATGGGTAACAGTGTATTTTTCCTTTGATCAAGAGCTTCAGAGGCAGGATACTATTGGAAAGGAGGCATTTAAAAAAATCCTAAACATAAATACAGCTTGTATATTGAATGGCAAGATTCTCACTGAGTTTTCATGTAGCTGAGCACTGAGAGTAACAAGGGTTTCTCTCAGTCAAACATTACAAAGTTTTCAGCATGTTGTAATTTATAAGAAAAACCCTTGGAACCCTAGTTGAGCTGTCACAGAATGCTTGCTTTCTTTTACGGAGAATTGGATCTGCTGAAGTATTTTTTATTATTATATCATCATATAGTTCTCATATAAAAGAACCCAACACAACAACCTTCCCTTCTTAATAATGCTATTTTTAATACAAATAGCTAACATTATTTGTGCAGTAGAAAGTATTGACATCAGGCTCTATATTCAAACAGTTTGTCTATTTATCCACAAACTTCCTAAAAATCTCAAATCTCCACCTAAGTTCGCATCCACAAATAAAACTCCCCACTTTAAAATACATTACTACTACGTTACTTTAGCATTCTACCCATCCAAGCCTGGCACACAGAAGAGGACTGCTACTATCTCACAGCTGTGCAGTTTATCATCACACGTATTCAAGTGTCTCATTTTTCTCAAGATAAATCCATTATCTTGAAACCTCCTATAGCTTAATTGAATACTGAAAAAGAAATAGTAAGTGACTAAAGCAACTAGTAGAACTCTGTGGTTACAAGCTAAACCTAAGACTATACTGGAAAAAATGGACATAGTGATAAAATTCAAGCATTCTAGGAAGGCCTTTCAGCATCATGTTTTTTTCAGACAGCTCTGAGTCTTTCTAAAGCCTCGAACTTCTGCTAAGTCTGTTCTCTTTCTGAGATAGTCTATCTCCACTCTACTCACCCACATACATAGAAGTAACCTCTCTCTCTCAGCAGGACTCTGGCAACTTCCTTAGCATAAAGCCTAAGGACATCTTGCACATATTTCGGCGGGGCTACTTCTTTGGCATTTGAAAAATCTCTTGAGAAACAAACCTTAAGATGAGTTAATGTGCCATTTTCAAGAAAACATCTGAGCTCATCTCTGAAAGGCAATAAAAACTGTTAGTAACGTCTCAGAGATAAGCATTCTCTCATCAATACAAAATTAATGTTAAATAGCAAACTTGCTTGAACAAATAGTCTCGATCTTGATGCCGACAACCAAAAAACAGCCAGGTCTCTCCAAATTCCCAGTCTGTATGTTCCTCTCTGAGCTTTTGCCTAAACAGACCAAAAAAAAAGAAGAATGTACTGAGCATATGTAAATCCAATCTGTTTTAGGAAGTGCAGAATCGAAAACTCCTATAACCTAATTCTCACTTAAAGCAGTGCTTTAATAGCCCTCTGTATTGGCAGAAGTGTGAAACGGCATAAGGTAAATCACAGTCAAATCCTCCTTCACTGATTTTCTTGAATACTCACTTTTGGACCAGCTCAAAATCAATCAACTTCAAATGTGGAGTTTTTTTTGCCACAGTTTCACATTGGAAGAGTCAAGAATGACACTTCCAAACATCTCACAAAACAATCCTGACTGCTCAATAAGGAGATCACTACCCTTTATCCTTCATTGGAAGCCCTGTAAAAACACCTGGGAAAATTCAGCACAAAGCATTTTAGCACACTTTGCATTTAGCTGTAGAAGCCTGCAAGACTTTATGACTATCAATCTATTTACTACTACATCATCAGAAGTTATTGCATTTTCTTGAAATAATGCTGAAGGTATTACTTTATAGGGGTTTTAGCTGCAACTTTTTAGTTGCATTTCGAGATTTTATTCATCACTGATCAAATGCTTATGAAATGCTATGAATTCTTTAAAATGCAATATAGTTCTGAAAGATAATGATATATTTGGGGGTTAAAATTAAGGAGTAAGGATTGTACGTTATGATCTGGTTAAAGTGGAAGCATGAACTCAGACACATCATGTCAAAATTTCACTTTTCTCTCAAAGAAAATGGTTTAAAAATAATTGTTACAGGATGCAAGAAACTCCACTATCTTGCTGCAGGAAATGAGTCATGTAGGAATGATATGAGATGTGTTGGTTACCTACAAAACTTGCAAGCATTCCCACCCAAATATTCCACTCTTCCCATTCTTCATTTCCTCTGAAAAGTCATGTTTTTACACACCCTTGGTGATGAGGTACTTTTTGAACAAGCGTCTCTTTGCCTTGCAAAATTATGCTGCTGGAATTGGAGGGGGAAAAAAGGGATCTATCTTCCCTCAAATACAACCCCACAAAACCCAAGATTGTTGGGTTCAGTATGCCTAGCTGTTGACAGTTGAGCTGCCAAGCTCCTGATCTTAAAACATCAAAATGTGTAAACACACATAAATAGGGGAATGTGGGGGAAAACTTGACATTCAGCATGCCAAGGCTTTTAATATAGATGTCACTTCTGAAAGAAAGGGATTTTGAATATCAAAGTTAAGCCAATCAACTCTGTTTCTAAAAGCAACCAACCAGTTCACAGGGCTTCCACTATCAACACACAGATAAAAGATTTAATTTCTTATTACTATTTCTGCAATTTACCCAATTCCTTATATATCCACTACGGATATTGGATACAGTCAGATGAAAATGTAAGTTTTACTCATTTGAAAAACAGATAAATAAAAAAGCACTGCTTGTTTAAAAGTAGTAAGACTTTCAAATGAGCATACCAGTGTTACAAAAAGTAAAAGAAAAAAAAAAAAAGAAAAAAAGTTATCTATACTTGTACTCAAAACCTAAGGCTGTATTTTCCTCAACAGAAAGGCTGCTTTCCAGGTAACAATTCGGTACATACCTATGTTGTAGGAAACCAATAAATGGTGAAATCCCTGTTCCTGGACCAACCATCATGAACGGGACAGATGGGTCTGCAGGTAAGTGGAAAGTATTGTTTGGACGAGCAAAAATAGGTATCTAAAACGAAATTAGATAGAATACAATTGAAGGATATTCTTAAGCAGTGAAAAAGCCATGAGCATTTTAGAAACTTCAGGATATTTATGTAGCGTATATGTCCACACACCCTTCCAAATCCTGAGCTTCAGAGTTTATTTTTAATGCCATACAGACATCTGGAACAAAATTTCACATGAGCGTCTGAAAAAACCCCACAGCATACTTACAGACTTATTAATCAATCTGGAGAAAAAGTAGGCAAAACCACACAAATATGAGCTTCTGAGTATGAAATTTGAGGAATTTCAATAGATAAATTTGAGGAATACTGTTAACAAAACTCATGGAAATGGTGTTGGTACTCAAAGGGAAGTAAAACTTATTGCTATTATAGGCAACTCAACCTTTTTTTATGCTGTGGACATCTAAAAATATTCCAGTGGAGGTGAGGATTTGTTTATAGCAAATTGAAGCTTACTGATACTGAACTTGCATTCTTAATTTTCATAAAAGTTTTACATGGTCCCCAAAAATGCATATGGCTGAGGGAAGGCACATAACTGCTCAAAGACCTTGGAAAATGGTTTATATCATTCCACTGATAAACTATTCTGATCTTCAAATCTGTATCTAAAAGGAATTCTAGATATGATTTTCATAGGAGCTCCGTAACTATTCTCTGAGGCATGGCTAACATAATGTACAGAAAACAAGAGATGACTATTTTTAATCCTTTAAAAGATTATTCAAGACTCAGCAGCAGCCATAGCAGAGCTTCATCCATTAAAGTCATAAGCAAACATCCAATTTATTTTGCATAATAATTATGAAAGGATTTGAATTTACTTTCAAGGTTAAAGAAGGAGTGAAGCACTAGACCAAGTTACTTAAACTTTGCACTCTAAACCTGAGTGGTTTAGCACTACTCATTTCTTATCATTTAATTCATCATAGATACTAGAATGTTAAACCGGATTATTTTTCAGGTTTGATGATGATGACAAAAATATAGTATAATTCTTGCTGCAGGGGGCAATATTTGTATTTCTGTTATACTTACTACTTCAAACCGCACTTGACTTAGGAGGTTATTTTCCCTATTAATGATTCCAAACTGGTCATTCCTTTGAAAAATACTGCAAATGGTAAACATACTTATACTGTAAAGTGTTTTCAATTAATCTAAGGTATTTTTGCATAAGATCACACTAATTTATTTTGCATTGGTATTCCACAGATTTCTGCAATATATGTGTATTGCCGCACATTTATCTATGCTGAATTCTAGCTTGTGCAGCAGATGCAAATAGTTCTGAACTTTTTTCAGACTCATTTTGTTATAATCCTTTTTTTTCTTTCTTTTTATACCACCTCTTTTTCATGTTTGGTCTTTAATATATTGCAAATCAATTATATTTTAAATAAAGAGCATATGTGAATACTGGAATAAGATATACGATGCACATATTAATCAGTTTGGGTTTTCAGTTAGTTTTAAAAAACTAAGATAACTTGTATGGGTTTTTCCTTCCATTTTGCCAGACCAACATCTTGAATTATTGGCACAGTTTTCTTGTAATTAAATTCTACACTTGTGTCCATTTTCTTAATCAAAGATAGATTAGCCTGGCAGTAGTTCTTTTGTCATACTAATTATATATTAGAATTCCAAATTTTTTAGTAATTAGCTTACACCTAGTAACTTTGTGACCGATTAATTACACAGATTCTCTGCCCTGAAAGGAAAAGAGACCAAAAAAAGTACCTTTTCCTATTAATACCCACTATGCCAAACCATCTTCCCGAGAAGGACTTGGAGATACAGGTGGCTGAAAACCTGGACATGAGCCAGCAATGTGCGCTCACAGCCCAGAAAGCCAACTGTATCCTGGGCTGCATCCAAAGCAGAGTGGGCAGCAGGTCGAGGGAGGGGATTCTGCCCCTCTACTCTGCACGGGAAAGACATGGACCTGTTGGAGCGGGTCCAGAGGAGGCCACAAAAATGACCAGAGGGATGGAACACCTCTCCTATGAAGAAAGGCTGAGAGAGTTGGGGTTGTTCAGCCTGGAGAAGAGAAGGCTCTGGGGAGACCTTGTTGCAGCCTTCCAGTACTTAAAGGGGGCTTCTAAAAACATGGGGACAGACTTTTTAGCAGGGCCTGTTGCAACAGGAGAAAGGGTAACAGTTTTAAACTAAAAGAGGGCAGATTTAGACTAGATAGAAGGAAGAAATTCTTCCCAGTGAGGGTGGTGAAACAGTGGCACAGGTTGCCCAGCGAGGTGGTAGACGCCCCAACCCTGGAAACATTCCAGGTCAGGTTGGACGGGGCTCTGAGCAACCTGGTCTAGTTGCAGATGTCCCTGCTCACTGCAGGGGGGTTGGACTAGATGGCCTGTAAAGGTCCCTTCCAACCCAAACTGTTCTATGATCTTTGTTGCACATCAGAAATACCACAGAAGATTGTTCTCTGTGTCGCATTCAATAATTTGGCCTTCGCAAACTGTGTGAGACCTTGACAAGATATTTATGATTTCTCCCCTATTATCTGCCACCCTTTCCCTGGAAGTGACCAAGTGCCTCTTGGCCTTGTAGCCTACAATGCTAACAGCCGTAATCATTTAATTGCACAGCGATATTTTAGCCCATGAAAACATCTTCCGAGACTTGCTTAAGGATACAGTGGGGTGGAAAATGACTCTGGCCTTTCATCAATGGGAAGTTTCACTACTCATGTTTTACTTTATCTATGGATACCTGTGTTTAGCAACTTAGCAATGAAATTCCAAACATGTTACAGAGGGAAGGGTAAACTTACAAGAAGGGTAGAACTGCAAAATGAAGCAGCATACTGCCAAAACACCTGCATTACATCAGGGGCAGTGAACAAGGAAACCTGCAATTGTTTCAAACGTATAAATTAAACGGTTAAGGGAGTTTAGATCTAACATTCGTACCTTTTCAGTTGAAGGGTTTCCTCCTTTTGTATGCAGAGTGTTTGTACCGGGGCGCAGCAGAGGCGCAACTAACTCAGCAAGCCAGCCTGTACATACTCCTTTCCGTGAGACTGGTCTAGCGGGACAGGCAGGAAACTCCACAATATTGAACACAAAACATAATTTTCCTGGCTGATATAAGTTTGAACTGTAAAGATAAAAGCATTAAAAAAACCCCACAAAACCTGAGAGAGAAATGTACAATCTTATAGCAGGTCCGTTTGCAGCCCAAACCACCTCACTTGAATCAAGATTCTCAGTGTTCAGTTAAATGTGTGATACTCATATATAGTTAGAAAACATCTTAAGGTTGGAGTCGGAGGCCAGTGCCTACAGAAGGAAATCCAAATTCCTCTATATCAGATTCACACATGTGTGAGCTTGTTCTTGAGAATTGTGTCAAAGTCTCGCCAGACACTCAAAACAATGTTGTTTGAAATAGTCAAACCCTGGTTTTTTTTTGCAACAGGGAGACAACCACTTTTTCCTCAGGTTTTATTCTTCTTTAGTTCATAACATACGCACACACACACACTTGAGAAAAAAGTATACCTAAATTGCCAAGAAGATATAATTTGAATATTTCATTACCTTGACACTGAATAGGATCTGGCTTGTAATTTAGGAAGATGCTCTGAAAAATTTAAATAAATAAATAAATAAATAAAAGCATCACTTATTGTTTGGTTTACCCTAATAAAAATGAAAATATCATAGTGAGTGTTTACACTACAACGGATTACAAGCATATTACAATTTAGCTGTAATTTTACTCTTTGAACATTCAGTATTTTTGTCTCAGAAATAAGCTATTAAGACAGAACTCTATTTTGAATGTTTTTTAGACTTTGTCGAACATCTGTTAGAGATACCATAAAATGAGGCCACAGTAGTGAATTTATGGGGTTCTTGGTCAATTAAGAACAGCTGTAAGGTGCACAGAAGAGATGCCAGTAGCTAGTGGACAAGGTGAAGCTTCAAATTTAATTTTCCCTACCTTTCATCTTAGACTGCTTTACGGAGCTCAGAAGCTCTGAGAATAGACATTGTTTGATTGAATATTTCCTATATATAACGTCCTAGAACCAGATGTGCCAGTTCAATATCAAACCACTATGAATACCTATGCAAATTTTGAAATCACAGCTTATAAAGCCCAACAACAACAACAACAGAGACAGGAGTTTACTGGGCATTTTTTCAATGAGAAACCCACTATCCCTCCCACACACACATTTGTATCTACATATGTATGTACATATATATACATAGATATGGTGTCTTCAAAGGAATGACTTGCCCTAGTATGCAGACTGCACATTTTGGCTGAGGAGAAGGGCATATTAAAAGGAGACAGACATATTCCTAAGTGAACAGTGTGGTGGGGAATGGTGACAACAAGCGAGCAATACCAGAAAAACTGGGCATAGCAAATGGCAGAGAACATACAGTGGAGTAACAGAGCCTAATCCTGCAAATACCTTATGCTTATTGTTTATGCATAAGAGCAATCCAGAGTCAACTGAAGCCCAGGTATGTACCTAAGTGTTTGCAGAATGGAGGCCAAAGACCACACCCTGGAGAACAGAGCTCTGTTCCCCAACAATACTTTTAGTTTCATCACTATGAATACTATAACATTTCTAAAGCAGTTAACGGAACAGTTATTCCCCTTTCTTGGGAAACTGAACATTTAGTCTGATGCATTTTCAGAAACAAAACCTAATTAAGTCCAAATCAGTCACTTACCAATTAACAGGTTAAGTGAAGGCTTGCAGCTTGGAAAAGCATGAAGTAAATCCAGCAAGCAAACATTAGACTCTCTAATAAACCGTGTATAATCAGAGGCTCCTTGTCTGCTGCAAAGCTCTTGAAGCCTCCGTTTTTCTCCTGCATCACTGGTACATTCTACAAGAGCTCGCAAAAATGCCTGCAGAGAAGAAAATAAGCGTGCAGGATAAAAAAAACCTGTCCGTTTGGGAAAATCATCACAAAACTGGGAAAAACTTAGGTTGCCTGGGGACAGGAAGCAGTCACCTGACAGGTTAATGGATAATACAATTTATTTCCCGATGCACGCTTTCACCTACTATGACTTTTTTTTTATTTTTGGGGTGCTCCTTTAATGTCTGGTACAAGCTACCAGGTCAGAAAATTCTACTTAGCCTGAGTAGGGGAGAGACAAACAGGTACAACCGATTCCCTGATAAATCTCAAATTTATGAAAGGCTTTCTTATTTATGTATTTGCACTTGAGTTAAGTAAACAGTCCCATAACACAAATGAATTCAAGACAAAACAACATTTGCTAAGTTACAGAAGCCAGGAAAGGCATAATAAAAAGTCTTAGAAGAGGTATTACTGTAAATAAAGTATAGTATTTAATGAGTCATGTAAATGTCGCTGCGGTGTTTTATTCCATACTTTATGCCTGCATAATGGTACTGCAAGGTTTTCTTAAGGGAAAATTAAATTGAGCATTGTAAGATAAAGTAAAAATCAGATGTAAATAGTTATAAGTTTTTTTCCAAAAGCAAGGTGGAAATAGACACAGTGCATAAAAAAATGATCCAAAACACCAAGTGCAATCAGATGACATATTCTACACAAAAGAATACTTTCCAAGTAATTTGAGTGTGGTCAAACACTGAGCTTCCAGGCAATAGGTTTACATAAACCATATTCTGTGCTGAACAGGTAATAAAGCAGATAGGTTATAAAAACTGGCTCGGGCAATATTCCCCAGCCAGTATTCTCTGCCTACTCTTATTGTTGAGACAATTTTTCAAAATTGTTAAATACAGTTTTGAAAAGGCTGAAACAATTGGAAGATTCTCTTCTCTTCTGCTGTGAAATCCATTAAATTGAGTGAAAAGGTCCTTCCAAAAAGTAATTTCTCTCAGAGACCCAACCAACACAATTGTTTAGCTTCATCCTTCATACAAAGTCGTCTTTAAAATGTGTTTTGACAATACCAGAAATACACGTGCATTTCCAGTTGCAAGCTTTGAGTTTTTTGCAGGCACAGAATGAAAGGAAAATAATATCCACGCTTTGTGAGAACAAATACTATACAAGCAAAAAATCTTTCTTTGAATTCTGCCAGGTTACTGAAATGCTAAACAAAAGCTTTAAAATACTTTAAAAGACATTATGGCAATGTGTTTTTCTGTGACAAAACTTGACAGATACGGCTCCCTCTGATTAGAAAGAATAGTTTCTCTAAAATGCCTGTGGGGCCAAGTTCAGTCAGCCTTCCAGTTATCCGGCACCAAATACCTAATAGTTTTCTATTTACTTCCAGACTAGTTATGAATCAAGATACTGTGTAACAGGAATAGAGATTTCGGTATCTCAGAGTTTGCCAGAAAAATAAGTGAAACTTCTCAGAATAAAGTACAAGCAGCAGCATGCAAACTGACAATCCTTATTCACCAAGAAACATGATAACTACACACGAAACAAGGATAGATCTGTAAGAGACCATACAGCATAGAATTACTAAGGGTTTCTTTTTAAAAGAACAAACACATAAACACCTTTTTGGGAATTGCTCTTATTTCCAGACACCAGGTTAAAATGAATTTCAGAGTGCTTCTTTCAGGGATGTGTTGTGGATGAGTTGCTCCTAGTTCAGAGGGAGAAAAAAACAAAACAAAACATGCATTCATTAACATCCAAAAATGGCATCACGGAGTGCTTGTTCTTTCAGGAAATACAAGAGAGCTAAACTGGATCCAATTCTATATGTTTGAGCCCCCTCTGGTTAGTGGAAATTATAAACTAAACAGCAAGACAGTTTTCCAGTGAAGTATCAATGACAATTTTCCACAGAATACTTGAAACATCAGGAAAGTGGGAAACAAAAAGACAGGTATAATACATGAGTGTTCAAATAAATTTCATTGCTAAACCACTCAAGGCTTTGTTGCCACTTTCCACCTTGAAGAATTACAGAGGAATGCTTACCAGGAAAAGAAACATCCACATTCTTCCTCCCTCCATCAATAAGCACTCCTGAAAATCAGAATGTGTCAAAGCTTTCTAATGATCTAACCAAAGGTGTATGCAGCCAGTGCCAAGCTGGAGCTTCTGAGGCCCACCAGATCCAAGGGGTTTCTGTACAAAGCAAATAATCCCTCCTGTAGTCTCTACAGGTTCCATTTCTGCGAAGGAGGTACACTGACATCCCACCTATCCCTTTATGGAGTCAGCTAGGGTGCAGCCAGGCTTATCAGTCTTACGCCATGTCATGCGTAAGTGGCTATTCTAAGTTAACCCCAAAAGCAATATAATAGCATTTATGTGACAAACCACCTTTAATTAATAATCTCTGCAGCTCCCAAATTGTTTCCTTACAGACCCAACTTGCATGTTGAGATTTCTCTTGACAATGTTTCTTGGCTTTGACATCTAGCTACTGATTCTTACTATGTTTTTTTCCATGCTCAAGAGCCCTTTAGTACTACAGAATTTTCACTCCAAGAATATACCTACATAACTTACTAAATTACTTCTTCATACCAACATTACTTGACTGAATCCTTGCTATAAAGACGAAAGTTTAATTTTAGAAGATAAGAGGATTGGCATAAATATAATGCAGGAAAGAAGCATTCATTTTCACATTTATATAAACTCCCTTTTCTTGAATACGCTGACAGCATGTTACAAGAAGTACTTAATCCTCCTCTTAAGATGCTCATCTGTACAATAAAAAAAAAACCTACAGAAAATCCAGTATTTGAACAATAGACTTTGCACCAGACTGCAAATATTTTCTTTTTTTGTCCTCTCAATTGATCTCATCTACTTCATCAAAGACTTCATAGACTGAACAAAGAGAGATTGTAAACAAAATTCAGTGGAATTCCTGGTAAATCTTGAAGATGCAGCCCAGGCACAACCTGCTCTTCATGCTCTTTTCTTCTCCCAGGTTTTTCATATCTCTTCATTCAGTAAACTCACAACCATAATAGTTTGTAGTAACTATTACAAATTCCTCAGAAATGTGAGTGCAGTTAAGAGACAACCATCTCAAAAGGAAAACAACTCTGGAACATTGCTAGGAATTGCAAAGCTGCACTATAGAGCTGAATTCTTTGGTACAGATTGCCAATAACATGTAATTTAACTAAATGAGTCTCTGCTCACCAGCACAGATCCAGAGAAATTAATTTGGGTTTGATTCTAAACCACTTAACTTCATACCTGAAGTGGATGGAAGTCAGTGTACAAGCTGTGATTGGACATCGGTGGATCAGCAGCAACTTGCTAGGTCCTGACCGAGTATCCAAGGCAAATGTAAAAAATCAGCATGACTTGCTCTGCATCACTCGGAAGACTCCAGAGCAAAACCAGGAACTTTGATTCCCTGTGCTGCAATCCAGTGCTATCATCTTCCTTTCCATTATCATTCATTAAGATTCACAAACAGACGTGCCATTTTATATACAAGATATGGTAAAATGTTACATAAATAACACATTATTTTACAGTTTTTCCCTGATTAGTGCTACATTAGGCAGCCAGAGATGCAATAACCTGGATTATTTACACATAGGATGAGAGCACCGATATTGCAAGTTTCACTCCACTATTTTACCAACTTTGCCTTGGAAGGATGGTTTTGTTGGTATACAAGAACAATCAAAGGGCTAAGCTATGTTCACTTGGCTATATAGGCTCTGTTCCACATTGAAAGTGCTCTGACACTGATGAACTCAAAGTGCCCTGTTAGGGCAGCTTTACATTATTCCTGCAACATCAGTATAACAGAATAAAGGGAACTACTGTAGGCAGGAAGGACAGAATATCTCTCTGTGCCTATTCAAGGAGACCTTCACTTTGAACATGCTGTTGACATTATCTTTAACTCAGAGATTCAAATTTTATGCAGCCAGGTAGCAGGGCTGATTTGCACAGAAAAACCTACTAGCCCTCAGGAGAGACAAAATTTCAAGCCCACTTTCCTATGAAAATCTGATGGTTTTGGCCCTCCATTACCTCCTCCTTTGCTATACCCCTCCCTTTTAACTGCTTCCTTTGAAAACGTGCTTGATTCTGCAAAATCTGTAAATACTGTAAACAGTAGAAGTAGTGTGTCTGTGAAATCCCTCGACACACCACCCAATCCCTTGTTGTTTGCCTGTGCATGGTAGTTGGGCCCTGCATGGGGTGACATTGTCTTGAGCTTGAGGGTGCTGAGGACCAGTCCTGATCCGAAGGGAGATTGTTAAAAAGCTGAGACCCTGCTTGGGACCTTTTCTGGGGTTTGGTTTTTGTTTTTTTGGTTTTTTTTTTTGAAGAAGCAGGTGTGAAGTGGTGCAGGGGGGAGGGTGTTCAGTACAGTGGGGCTGGGTAACAGCCAGACCAGCCCTGCAGATGCAGGGCTCATCTGAAGTGCAGGGACCAGGCTGTAACTGATACTGGCTCTACTCCAGATCTGCCAGTGACCTCTCCCAGCAGAGGTTAGTTACTGGAGTCGGGGTCAAGGATGGGGATCAGCTGGGCCTGGACATTCCATATGATGTTACAACATGGCCTGTCATGTAAACTCACCTCATTAACAAGTGAGTTACTCGCCAGTTCCAAGAACATGTGTCCATTTACACCTCATACTTAAGGGACAACTTGTGTTGCCGTCAATGATGCAGGGAATCTCGCCATGGGAACTGATTTACCCAGAGACTGGAACAACAAAGAGACCTACCCCATCCTGCAGAACTAAAGGCAAAACTCAGCAGCACCATTAAGACACCAATCGCAAGGCAAGAGAAGAGTAATCCTCACAGGTCCAGGGACATACCTTGAACCTTTCTGAGGTGTGGGATCGTAAGACTCAGCAGAACGCATCCACATAGACCTACAAGCCCCTTAAAAGGCACCTTGCAGCAGCACTAAGTCTTCTGCTTCAGGACTGTGGCCCTCTTAGGATGTAAAACAAATTGATGTGAAGTGCTGTGCAAGGATAGATTTTACTTTCAAGTGGGGGATTGTTAGGTTATGTGATTAAAGATTCATCTCCATAAACATGAAGGAGCACAGAGGAAGAATGAAATGGATGAATACCAATGCCAGGCTCAAGTTCCCAGTCAGAAACTAACTCATCTATAGTAAAGCCAGCAGGAGCATTCTATTTTTCTCTTCTCTTTTTTAACACATCTCTGTGGCTTTCAACATGCCTTCATGAAATGACAGCTGTGTTCCAATACTAAAGACAAAAACATTCAAAAGTATGCATACCAACCCCTACCAACACAGAAAGGAGTATTTGTTCATGACGAGTGCATCCAACATACCTTTCTTTTTAGTGCCCTGCTTAACCTTTATGCAAACGAAATACTCTCCTTTTTCAGAAAGTCCCAAGATTTGAAGAAGTTCTTCCACCTCATTGACATTGTTGGGACATACTACACAGAAGGCATCTCCAGGTTGATAGTCAAAGACTGTATCCTGTTTTAAAATATGAGATAATTTCTATTAAATTTTATCATAAACCAAGGCCAACAGCATCCCCATTCCTAACAGCAGCAATCTGCCTACTGTAACAGTCACATGAAGTCATATGTTCTTTTACTTTGTATTAGCATTTCACTGTTTGGACCAGATCAAAACCTAAATACTCATGTTTTCTTTTCAGGTTTAACCTCACTAATTAGAAAAATCTTTCCTTATCTGGTTTAAATATTTCGACACTCTTTAATAAGAAACTGCCGAGCAGCCTAAACAGAAGGAAAATAAATATGTATTAAGAGGATGCGTTATATAATCAGTCCAGATCATTAATTACCGATGTACTTTGTTTTCTGGTTTGAGAAGAGCAGAGAAATTAAGCCCTCATAATTGGTGCAACTTTGTATAGAGATACATTATCACTAAAATAAAACTTGCTGGTTAAACTATTTGATGAACTGTGACCGAAATGACCCCAACTGTTTTTATTTTCTGGAGGCAAAAAAGAAAAACAGCAAGGGAAAAGCACAGCGAAAATTAAAAGGTGTCTCAGATCTTAAGACCCAGATTCTCCTCAGTTGGCAGAGCTTCTTGTGCCCAACTGCTAAAACCCTGCTCAAGCTTCTACCTGTTATAGAAACACACAAAATTATACTTGTGTTATTGTTTCTCTTATGCATCAGGTGAGGTGACCTGTATACACAGGCTGTTGAGAATGTGAGGAAAAAAAGGCACAAAATGTTCACATTTTCAGTGTGTGGTGATGATTTGATACATGTATACATACAAATATATGCAAAAAATCATGTCATCTCAGAGACTCACTTGCTTAGAACTTTAAACAGACTCTATTTATAACTGAGATTTAAAGATGTCCCATGGAAATTAACACAGATTAGGCTAATAGAGTCCAATAGAAGTTAGTGCCAAAATCACAATATCCCTAAGGCATAATTCTACAAATTTGGAAAACCACTCCAAAGCAACATATCTTCCTTTTAAAGATTTCTTGTAAAGTAATATCGAACACTCTCTGCCTTTCATCTTCGTAACAGCATACAAAATATGATCTTCCCTGAATAAATTAAACCAGTTTTTACATCTTGGGTAACAGAGGCTGACAGTTTGAGTATTATATTAGTAAGTCAGACCAAATGAATGCCAGAGGCAGAAACAGTGCTCGAGTGATAATGATTCTTATCACTTGATTATACTAGTCAAATTATTACTTGTGTAGATTACCTACCACAAGGAATAGTCACAATTTACTATACAGTTTCTGAGTATTTCCTAAGTTGTATACTTACAAACGGAAAGATTATTAATTTTCAATATTCCCTGCCTGCCCATCTCCACTGTAAATTCCCTTCAAAAAGGTATTTCAGTCAATATAATATCCACGGAAAACAAAGAAATTGATTTGACACTTTATTTCTGTTTTGGTTTCCACAGAGTCATACCTTTCAGTGAACAAATCAAGCTTTGCATTTACAAAATGGATCAGACTAAGCTGACATCCTGTTGTATAGGGAATTATTTTTTCTTTTTAAACAGTCAAATAAGTAATTTTCACCCCAGTTATTACATATAACACACATTCATTTCACCCTTTATTCTAACCCACTAAAGAAAAGGCCATCACTAACTTACTGCAATATCAAGTTCTAAGAGCAATGCAGTTTTTATTGCATCTTCTCTAGTGAGTTGAACTGCTTTTGTAACTGGCACTTCAAAGGTTGTTCCCTCTGAAATCAGTGAGGACAGATGTGGATTCTGAAAAAGAGGACACAAAAACTTACACTAAAAATGCAAATCAGCTGAATGACAGCTTACTATGACATACAGGAATTAGTGTTGGTTCAATTTTTTGAAACAATCTTAGGAAACAATTCAAAACAATGAGGAAAAACATGAACTTTCTATATACATACAGTGTTTTGCTCCACATTTTTAAAAATCACATCCAAGCCGTAACAGGCGTATATTCAACTATAAAAAGTAAGTAGGCTTGAACAGTCTAATCGGCCTAAACTACTAACAAATGCAGTTAACTGCTTCCTTTTTCAAAAGCTGCCTTGAAAATAGCCAATTAGAGAATAGCATTTATGTTAAAACCCAAAAAACTCCCACCTAATTAAAGGATTACTAGGTACACAGAACAGACATAAGAAGTAAGAACAGAAGCTATTTAAAAACGTCATTGCAGATTTACAGATCAAGACTCTGGGGTGCAGATTGGGCTATTATTACAGGCAACTTATAAGAGGAATTTCAAAAACTACAGTTAAATTTAGAGCTAACCTGGAAACTCCACACTACAAAACAGCATCGTGCCGCAGCTTTTCCACACAGGTGAAGAATTGTTAATGGGCACCAAGAATAATTCTAGACCACCTCTGTCAAAGGCTATCACTTGAAGATCAGATTACAGCCCTCATTTCTCCATCACTATTGTCAGCAAGCTTCATTTGAGATCCATACAGACAAAAATGAAAAGAGGTGGGAGAGATAATAAATGTCCATAACAATACTCTGTTAAATGGAGAGGAATTATTCTACCCGTAAGAGAATATTGGTTAATCTGAAAATTTCCTATTTTAAAAAAAAGGAGACAAGAGAATCACTTGAGACCAACAGTTGGAGGTTTTGTTATTCTCAACAAATTTGACATGGTGAATAACAGCTTGGGCCATATCGTTATTGTGCATCAGCTGGACTGTGATAACTGTCTACATTCATATTCCCTCCAAGTCAAGTTCAAGGCATAATGAGATCAAGATTTAAGCTAAGTTGTATTATCTTACACTTGCCACAAAGGCTTAAGATGCAGACTGTTACTGCTCTGCTACTAACAAGCAGCAGCTTGTTAATTCAACCCTGAGAATCAACAGCTCAGGACACTGATCATAAAAGCAACTAGAGATCATGTACCCAGCCTTCTTTAAACGGCAGGGAGTCTCTTTTTGGCAATACCCAAACCTCAAATTGATGCATTTCAAAACAAGCCAACTTCGGATGTGCTTGGCAAAAAACACCCATGGTTGTTGCAATGTGAGATACTGGAAAAGGACATGAATTGTAAGGTCATGTTTGCTTTTACAAGTACTGCACATGGGAACTCTCTGTTGACAAGGTCTAGCCAACTATGTCAAAAATAGTACCAAAGGAAAAAAAAAACCAAACAAACCTGTATTTGATTCTTTCCAAGGCTCAAGACAACCACCCAGCTTTATACCTGAAATGTGGACTACAATCTGTGACCTGTCACTATATCCCAGACAAGCAGATTCAGCTTTTTCAATTTGCTGTCCAAAAGCAAAATTTACTTTTTTTCTATTTACAGAAAAGTTAAGGCATCAATATTAGAACCTGATCAATTATTTTAGAGATCAGTTTGAATATATGCTATGACTTTAAAACAAGAAAATGGGCTCTTTTAACCACTGTAGCAACACCTTCAACCCAAGTACTAGTCTTTAACCGAAGAGTACCTCTAAATCATAAATCTTTTTTTCAGTAATTTGGATTACTTAACTCAACAACCTGAGCAAAACCAACCACAATATGAGGTTTAAAAGAAAAGCAAAATTATCCAGTGTTTAAATTCATACACTCTTACATAATTATATTAGTCAGACTAAGTGATTCTCTCAGGATTACCACTGACACCCTCAAGAGTGCCAGGGGCCTGAAGATACTAATGGGCTTTCATGGTCCTGACCAGCCTCATCAGAGGACTGCACCTCCACCTCTGCTCATGGGCCCAGGAGCCTCAGCTCAGCCCTGGGCCTTCAGTTCCTGCCTGAGCCACATCATAGGAGTACTGCTCTGCAGCTCAGCCACAACCATGCTCATGGCTGGCCACAGATCCTATTGATCCAAGTAAGGATCTGCACACCAACTTCCTGGCCTGATGATCTGCACTCTTGGCTGATCCTGACTGCCATCTCCTGGTTTGCATCGCTTGGCTATCAGGGAATGGGGCTGGCTGTGTTACCACACTCAGCTCCTGGCTCCCTGTCCCTTAAAGGGCAGCCAGCCCTCACTGCTCCCTCACAGAGATGACCAAAACGTCTGCCCTTTGTCAGGCAACCAGAGAAGTTTAAGGCATGCTTTCCAGTTCATTTTGAACACTAAATATGCTAACTGGAGCTGATCACCAGCTCATGCTAATTCTTCTCTTTGTACAGCAGGTCTTTGTTCAACATGGCTTCATAGGAAAAGCGCAGTGGCTTTTGACCTACAGTTCATCTTCCATTTCCAAAAGTAAAATTATGATCATGTTTTTACCATGACAAGTTTATCTGTTATTAAATCTGCAGCAAGACTTTCAGCAATTTTACACCCTCTTAAGGCATTCTGCAAGTACTAAAAATTTGAACAGAAATTGTACTATGCTCCTTTCTACAGGAAAATGTTTTCACCATCCTTACATAAGCCACTGAGGATTTTAATTCTTCCATTCCTGGCACTGCAATGCCAAATTATAATTTAGCTAAATTATACTTTAACATAAGTGCCCATAACTCCTATGGAGGTAACTACATTTTCACAATCTAAATGGACCTTTCACTTACAATTCAGAAACCTCCTGCGTTCAGGGACGTATCTCCTTTATGTAAGTATCCAGTTGCTCTTTTGAGCCGTATGTAGGAGTATACACTCATGCTCCTAACAGAGCTGGAGGCTTCCATCATCCAAAGTGAAGTCCTTACCTCACCATGGGTGTCCTGAAATTGCACCTCTATATATTCTGGTGGCAAGGCAGGAATATTAAGAGCAGACTGAGAGACAGGAGGCACAGAATGAACAAGTGAAGGTTCAGTGTCTCTAGTTGAAGCCACAAGATTTATGTCAACCAATTTCTGTGACAGAACAGCAGAACTCCTCACTCCCTCATCTTCTAGTTTCAAGTTCTGTACTTCTGAGCTTAAGTTCAGTTCATGCATAACGTGTGGGGCTGCGGAGAGAGAGCTAGAAATAGCATTGCTGCTCATGCCTTCTTTTTCTTTCTGCAACAGAAATGCTTCCTTGAGGGCAAGCCAAAGTCCATCAATCCAAGGATCAACGACTAGTTCCAAACTGGGAAAGGAGAGGGGGGGGGGAAGGAAAAATAAATAGATGAATTATTGTGACTTACTAGTCCGTTAATTTACAAGTAATGAAAAGATGACAAAAGCTAACAATACTATTAATTTTCTGTTTTTATATATATCTGCAGCTGTTACCAAGACAACTTTTTTGTTAAAAAAATAGTTTCATTTAGTTATTACCACTATGCAAATTTATGGAGCCTAAAGTGTGTAACAGCCTTGCTCTTCTTCCAGTTTCTCACTTTTATTTTCTTACACTGAACTTTATGACAGGAAGTTGAAGGGATGGTTGCAAAATATGCAACTTTTCATTCTGCAACAGCAACATCAATAGCTTACACTAATGTTCCATTTTTATTATTTTAGAACACAAGATATAAGTTTTATGGTTATGGCAATGTTTGTGTCCAACTGTCTCGTATCATCATGCACAGAACAGATATAATCTGCAGTTCAAAATAAGTAAGCCAAGACTGCAGCCTACTGGCCAGAAAGAGCAACAGAACAGGAAGGGAGTTGTTTTCTTACATAATTCCTCTACAGCAATCAAAAAAACCTTCTTACATAATTCCTCTACAGTGATCAAAGACAAGAAATTCATTTTTTATGGAAGAGAATAAAAAATAAAAATCAATACAGGGTTTGTTTAAAGCAGCTCAACGGCAAGATGTGAGCTTGGATAGAAGTCTGGTGCGTATGTAGAAAGAGATCCCATTACCCAGTACTGCATATACTGGGAATTGGCTTTATTTTTATCTGCTTCAGTAAACAGTCTACCTTTAATGTAATCTACACTACCCCTCCACTTATTCTGAACTACTTAATTTCTAAAACTGCTAAATATCCTCCATTTTTCCAGGCATTACAGATGTTTGCTCACACTTTAACAATGGAGTTTAATGGTAATTGAGATTGAAAAGACATACTTTGTTCATGTGTTCAGACAGGACCCATTCCTGTGAGGTGCTGAGTATTCAGGTTCAACTGATTTCAAAGAGTTCAGAATGTTTTGCCAAATTCACATTTAACCATTGTTTCTTGAAGAACGTAAATCCAAACTCGTTCAGCTCTTACCCTACACAATCATCTGCTAATCCTGTGTTGTAGAAGTGCTGGGCACCAAGTTCTTGAAGGCGTTGGTCTACTGTCTTTCCACCATTACAAAAGAACGTGTACTCTGAATCTCCCAGACCTGGCAAATTCAAGGAAAGAGGAATCATGTCAATCAGCCAGCCATCCAGGCTACACAGACAAAGATCTGCAAAGACAACACAGGATTTTCTTGCAGGAAACAGAAGAATCTAATATAGCAAAGTGCATATTACCAGGAAACTTTTATGACCTTAAAAAAATTGTGTTTGTCCCAAAGTAGAACTGAGAAAGTCCTTCCTCCTTCACAAATGTAAGACACAGAATGTCTCTGAAAGCACTTTGCTTTCAGTATTTCACGTTTCAGAAGAATATTGCTTTAGTTTGAGGCTTTTAAAAAACACAAAACCACTGTTGGAGGAAAAATGTAAGGAACTGAAATGAATAGAAAAAGAGTGAAACTGATAAACTGTATGTGAATTAACAAAAGAAATTATCTCACCTTCAGGTTAAAATTGTTAATATATGTCAAGAACATAAGGGAGAGAGTATTAAAAGTAATTTAAAAATACTGGAACCTTGGAAAAAAAAACAAAACACAGAAGTGATTTTAAACAATCTGAATGAAGAAATGTAGGAAAAAGTACATAAGGGAACCTGGTCCAACACCCTCCTCCCCAGGAATCAATGATTACTTTGCAGATCTCATTTTCACTGCACTGGGTTTTCTGCCCTTTAACAGTTGTAAAGATGCTCTGTTAGAAGCTGCTGCTCTTTGTTATCAGTTACAAAGTCAGTGGACTCAAGCGGTATGTTTGTGGAGGTCCTGAGATTTTAAGAGATCAACTAAACCAATGACCCAACCTAAAAGTGATCAACCACACATACCTCATCCTTAACAGATGCTTACCTAACAACCCCAAAGACCACTGGCTAGGTAGTCTTCACAAATTCTGTAGGTAATCCACACCACTGTTTCACTATCTTAACTACCACAATTTTTCACAGCCTGACCCTTTCTTGTGTGCAATTTCAAACCACTATATCCCTATTTTCCCCACCTAAAAATGGACTATTCCTTTCTCTTTTTTAACAGCTTTTTTTTTTTTTTTTTTTTTTTAAAGACTACTGCTGTCTCTCAGGTATGGTACCTAGAGTGAACACTTCTTTGGACAAGCTGAAATGTATACCATGAACATATTTTAAGATTGGTAACTTTTCAGACTAGAATCATAAACCATGTTATAATTTAGTTACTACAACTGTAACGTATAAGTAGGCAATAGCATAACATCATCTCAAAACATTACATGATTAGGATGCATATATTTCAGACTCCACACTATATATCCACTAGAAATTTCCTTCTAGTGGCTACTTTCTTCACTAGAAATTTAGAAGTTTCCAACTCCTATGAACTTGTCAGGCAAAAATAACCTAAGTTCAAACAGAAGTTTCTGGAGTTTGTTTAAACACAACCTGAAAACTCAACAAACTGATTTTATCATCAGATCAAGATATGTCAGATGTATTTTGCCAAATCTGTATTTTGCATATCAATCTGTAACCTGAAGTTACACTCCTTCTATTGACAAGTACGACATTCAAAATTTAAGAAGTTACTGCAAATTTAAAGGGATGGGATGATCTTAAACCCTTATTTTTTAACAACATTTTATACTGCCTTTCCCTCTGTATAGAAAAATGTCCAATTACTTGCAAAGTCAAGTAAATTCATCTAGTCCATAGGGACTTGACATGAAATTAAAACTTCAACAATTATAGATAGCTTATATCATATTTTGTTTATGCAAAGAAAACTAAACTATAAAAAAAATAAATTGGTAGCTGTGACATTTTTCCTTTATTGCTTATAAAGGACATTACACACAAAAAATGGTTCTTGTTACAGAAATAAATGTTTTATAAGCACTTTAAAAAAAACCCCAAATGACCTATTCACAAGTGAAAAATATAAAAATTATTCACTGACAGACAAGTGCTGCAATAATATGGAAATACTAAATCACCTAGCAATCCATAGTGGAGATGTGCGAAATGATCAGGTGGCAAAGTCGTGTCTTGAATTTTCTTTACAAACTTGCGGGCAGTGTCTGGTGGGTCTCCGGTACCGGTAGTGGAAATAACAATAACTACAGGATCCTTTTCTGTTTCCAGGTTATACTACAAACAATAGAGCAAGTAAGTTACAAAGTGTCATTTGATACCTCTTTGCGGCCTTAGATAGTATCTTCCCAAAGGTGCACAGAAAAATGTTTAATCTCATTTTACCTGTATTAAACCACAGAAAGTCTTTCAAGTAGTTACAAGTCATTTTGGGGATGCAACTTATAATCTTGGTTGGAGTTTTCAAGACCAGACTGGGTAAAGCCCTGAGGAACCTGCTGTGACCTCAGCTGACCCTGCTGTGAGATGACCTCATGAAGTCCCTTCCAACCTGAATTACCCTATGATCCCATACACAAACGCCGAAGGTCAGCATCTTGAGCAGGCTCGTACGCATGCAAAGATGACTTCACAGCTGCACTCTATTTGCTTTGTCAAGCAGAAAAAGAATTTTTGTATATACGATCACAATCACGCAGGCATAATCCTGATAACTTCACACAGATAACTGGGGTGTGGTCGTACAAATTGTGGGTGTCGTTTCTAAGTTCCATTAGGTATTATTTGGTTCTTTCTGATAACTTCCATGTTACATCTGTCTTTGCCACAAAAAACCCCCCTCTGTGCTTTGGGGGAGCTAAGGTAGCTCTGAACAGAGAAAATCAGTCACCGTGCTCTACGGTCTGATTCAGCGGGCCCCTTCCCCAAATTCATTTATCTCCCCTTTGCTAATACCGATCTTTCACATTGCCCATGGTTTTATGGGAGCTACTCCCATTATACCATATCAACAAGAACTGCCTATATTTGTGATTGTGCATCAGTTCCATAAAATCAGGTCTCACACAACTGTTTTTTACTTCTCAAGTAAAAAGCATTGTTTCTTTGATTATTGCAGCTTTCCAATGATAGCGGGCTGCAGCACTGTGATAGCGTGCCGTCTGTCAGGTCACCTGCACAACGTGCTCTTTCGCAGCACCCCTAGGACGTACGGGTTTTGAATCACACGGACAGCTTGTGATAGTGACCTACTCGAACAACAGCTCCACAGAATCACAGACACCTTGTTTGGGAGTAACCACTTGAGGTCACCTAGTCCCACCCCATCCCCCAAGTGGGACTAACTGCCAATGCTGCATTAGGTCAGCTATGATTTTAGCTGAATTTTGAAAACTTGTAAGGGTAGAGATTCCAGTTTTTTCAGCACCCTCTTCCATGCAGAACTTCTTCCATTAGTGTCAAATCTGAGTTTATCAGGCTGTACTCAGTAGAATTTGCTACCTGTTGTAGAGTCTTCTGCTGCCAAGAAGAGTCTAGCTCAAGTAGGTTGTTATTAGGTCACTCCTGCCCCCCTCCTTGACACAGTAAGCAACCTGAGCTCCTTTTACTGCTCCCCATATGTTTCAGTTTAAACTCTCTCCCAGCATTCCAAATTTAGTAAAATAGTAGGGTTATGAGAAAATATAAATAAAGATTGCAAGAGCTACTATGTTTCATTTCAAGCAGTTTCAGGACTGCAATTCAAAACTTCAGAGTTTGAGGAGTTATCTTCTAAACACTTCACTCAATAAATCACTCAAACCTTATCCCTCCCTCAAGGCATATAAAATGTTACCCCTTACATCTACAATTCAGAACGGAACACAAAGAAAGAGTATCAAGGGGTTTTGCTGTTGTCATTTTTACCAAAACCTGCCTGAAGAACCTAAAAACAGCTGCATAGAGCAACTTAAATTACCACCTGGAACAGTGTCCTGCCTCTGACAGTGGCCAACAGCAGCTGTCTAGAGAAGCGTAAGAGAAGAGAGTAAGCATACAAGGATATTCCCCAAGTACTTTGCCAGACTTCAGTGAGTCATCGTCCAGGGACGTTCCAAATAGAGGTTTTGTCTTTTACAAGTTCAGGTGAACTCCAAGTACCCATGAATTCCCAAGACTTCCAAAACTGAACTATTAAGTTGTGTAAAAAAAGGCCTTAAGGGTCCTGTTGCAGTTACCCAGATTTCTAAAGCTTCAACAGCTGATTTTGTAAGTACAAATACAAGAGCTTCTGCAATGCACTGTCACAGATGACTACTGCTTTCACAAACAAAAGCAAACTCTCAGGTACAAAATGCAAAGGTCTACCGGTATCACATAAAAATTTACACTAAATTATGTTCCATTATTGAAAAAAAAAATGATACAAGCTTAGAAAGTAAAAGGGGGTACATTACAACAGAAGTATGATTAGTTCACTAAATTCTTGCTTGCTCCACTGCATATTCCCCTCTGCAAACTTAACGACTTGTGGAAGCAAAACAATTGTAGACAGACTCCTTAAGAAGAAAAGTCACGGCCATCTGGCCTCTGGAAGGACAGAAGTTCCACGCTGATTTGCGTCAATTATCAGGAAGTCTGATGTATCACTAAACCAACAAGAACCTTACACAATTACACAGTTTTTTCACTCTGCCTTCCACTTCCTATATCCTTGGTCTTACATCTTTGTCCCATTCTTTCTCTTGCCTTCAGAAGTACTCCTCAGCTGAGGACAGCAACGGCACAAAACAGCTGCTCAAGCTGTGAAAAACTGCTGAGGGAAAAGGACAGGATCAGGCATCCTGATGATGTCTTACCCAGAATAATACATATCGTGCTTGTTCAGGTAACTCATCCAAGGCTGACTACATGCACCATGACTCAAGGTGATCTCCATTTAGCCTCCTATTTTACTGCTCCTCCCTCACTTCCACTTTATTTCAGTCTTACATCAAGCATAAAAAGCAATCACAGTAACCAACCAAAGATTTATGACCTTTTCTCACCTATGGGAGTGTACGTGAGAGACACTACTTGGTAACAGTGTTTCCGAGACTTGAGCAGTGTATGATCGTTCATTCTTGTATGACGACAGGATCACATTACGACTATTGGCTCTGTAGCCACCTATTCCATCCACAGACCTTCAGAGCAATCCCTTTAAGTGATGACAAGGCCTGAGAAATACCCAAAAGCTGTATGAAGACAGGCCTTCTAACTGACAAATATGGACAAAACAGACACCTCTTACTTCCTCACTTAAGACATACACACACCTCTCTGAATCGTACAGGTTGTGGAATAAACTCTTAGATCTAACATGCCCAAAGGACTTCAGAAGAGGCCCTACCAAATTCAAGCAAGCTCTTTCCTCCAGTACTGCCTTCCTCCCCAATTACACTTAATCTTCTAGAAGTTCTCTTTATTTACAAGGTAGGGAAAAACTTAAGTGGTGAAATCTAAAAAGCTGCAGAAATTACTTTTCTCCTCAGTGCCCAATTCTCAGATTCTCAATTCAGTACATCTTTCTACCTCATCAACAATGTGCAGCTCTGAGTTGTCTTGCCAAATTTGACAAAATAGATTTATTCCAGTGGCAGGCCAATAACAGGGCTAGAGATATACTGCCTTCCTGAAACTAATCTCCAAACCTGTCAAATGCAAAAGAAATTAAATGGAGGAATATAAGGACAAACTTCACATTCACTGCTGGCTGCATAAAAGTCTCTTTGTAACACTTTGCTACATATTCAGTGAACATTCATTCAAAAGCGATGACCAGCTACTCAACATGTACTGTATTCCCAAGAAAGCAACCTGCTAGAAGGGAACCAAATTATTTTTATAAACTTCTCACATTTTCAAGTGCATCAAAGAAAACTCTTTTAGGTGTTACTTTCTACCCATCTCATATGAAATATCAGGCTATCAAGTTTTGTTTATTTGTTTTTTAATATCTTTTTGTTTGAGGACATACAGCTGAAAGTACTTTGTGAAGGAAATTACAGTTCACATTGCCTTTAGCTACAGAAAGACATTAACAGTTCTCAGATCCTTACCCTTGGATAACAACAAATAATAAAAAGCCATTTCCTTGCTCCAGCCAAGCTTTTTATTTGTTTCTAGAATATATCTTGAGTGTATTCAGTGCGAACTGCAGTGAGTGCATATGCTATAACTCAAGAATACCCCACAAAAGCTCAGGGTCATGCTGGAGCCCACACTTAATAGAACACAGGACCTCAATGCTACACAAAAACAACAGGAAAAAAAAAGCATCATTTCTAAAAAAAGGAGAGCTGACCAGTAAATACAGAATTCATTCACTACTGCATACATAAATAGTTTTCAAGAAGTCACTGCACTGTTGTTAGAAGAGAGATCAAAGATATATTAATGTACTGTTCTAATAAGAAAAATCACAAGAAAGATGTACCTTTGGCAGAGGGCTATTAAGCGTCTGTGAGTATTGGTCCAAATTACTGATTCCTAAGAAACGAAAATTTTAAACTAGAGGATTTATTTTAGATGGGTGCATGTGCCCAGCCTTCACAATTATTAACAGTCACCACTCAAGCACATGAAGAAAACTGCAGCTCTTAAATACCTATTTTTCAAAACCACATGGAGTATCTCACCTTGTCCACTTCACTTATACAGTGCATATCAGCTTCAAGTCCATGGGCTCCTGCTTGCTCCCGTATTTCCTCAGCTATGGCTTTTGCCTGCCCCTTTTGTGTTGCATAGAGAAGCAAAAACCTCCTTTTTAAATCACAGCACATTTCCCAAAACAGAGCACTTTTTTTTTTAAAAGACACTGCAGGGGAAAAAAAGACAAAAAAAGAGTGAATTTATTGAATGCAGAACCGTAAGATTTTGTTTTGCTTATTAGATTAAAAAGAGATACTTTAAAGGATAGCAGTATTGGTGTTTAACTTGGAAATGAGTCATCTAGTCTGAAGAGAAGACATTTCTCACAACCAAGCTTTGTAGGCCAGGTTACAAAGGACTCATGGTATTGGTCATATGTGCTGTACTGCCTTGATATTGCAGTAAAATTGCAATATACCTGGTATCAAGAATCTAGTTTGCAAACAATACAATAGAGAAACTAGCTTCATGAAAATAAACACTTTCCATTACGTAAATTATATTTTCCATGTTAAATCAGTGACAGCTTTGGTCACTTTTCTGAGATGTATTCGAAAAGAAAACAAAACGTAGACCTGATGAATTCAAACTACAGTGCGTGAGAAAAAAAAAAAAAATTAGAATCCTCAGTTTCTTCTTTTCTGAAATCAGTGTTGTTTGCCTGAATGCCTTTACACTTTACTGTCCACCAGGTCTATATTTTAGAACATATTGTTTTTCATTTCATATTTCAAAAAGGAGCTTACACAAGTGCAACTACAGAATTGACCGTCTGGGGCTTTTTCTCTTAAAAATGAGAAACCATCTTAGAGAAACCTGCTGTACTGTAAAATGCCACGCCCTCGCAAAGCCTTGCAAGCAGTAGGATGAATGAGATGCATAACCTTATTCATTCACCTGTCCCATTTAAGTTTGAATGCGAGAAGTTTTCTTTCATGACTTTGACACAGACAGAACATAACAGATGTAAGGACAACTTCAAGAAGCGGTGACTAAGAGAGATGAGCAGAATGTCTCTGTGTGTATATTACAAATTAATCTTCTGTCAATGTTTTTACTGCAGCTAGGGAGCTGCAGTAGAACTCAAATACCTAGAATTACAACTGAGTAACTTTCAGTTCCCAGCTTGAGAATTTTTCCAAATGCCTGGGACCAGTTTATCATGCTTCACCTATTGCTCACACACAAATTCAACTACAGAAAGCATTCAATGTACTAGCCACGCATTGATTTACAGAAACCTGTGACTAAGTAATTTGAGGCATATCTTTTTCCTGTTTCTCTCAAGGGAAAACAAACATAGCTCAACTGCAGAAGAAGAATACTGCACTCTATTGATATGGCATGGTATTTCTCCCCACAGTATTGTGGAAGGTTTCTCCTATTAGAACATTTTTAAGGCATAATTGTCAATCAAAAGAGGTAAAACTAAGTGATACCTTCTTAAGCGTACAGTGCCTGTTACCACATGTGAATTCCATTAAAAATATAATTACTACAAAATTTTAAGGTTTTCATTGTATTTTGTTTTACTACATTTTCTGTTACAGTTTTCACTTTAAATTGATTACATTATATTACATAAAAATATTAATAATTACCTTAGGAGTCACTTTAAATAAACTAATTTAAATAACTGGCTTCACGTGCATGTGTACAGAAGATGCATATGCCAAAACAATCCACAGAATTATTTTTCACCCTCCTTTTCCAAAAGAAATACAAAGAAATTTGATGACACACAAATTATGACAATTCATATGAAATACAGTTTAAATACACTCAGATCCCTGTAGTAATACAGATTCATCCTAGTCACATGCTATGTTTTCAACTTAATTGTTCTCTTGTCAGCAGATGGCAATGCCTGACTATAAATGGAGAAAAACAATAAAGATGAAATGGCATTTCATGACTACGTTTTTTTCTCATATCTCAGAAAGGGGGAAAGATGATCATGTTTCCACTGGGACCATACCATAGCACAGAAGCCTTCTATACACAAAGAGCTGAGGCGTAAGCTGCCAACATAATAGCCAGGGGATTACCAACAGACTTCAAACAAAAGAGTCAGCTTGGGAAGATGGAGAAGAGTGTTATGGAAAAAGTTGGCAAGAAAACCCTCTAACACTTAGTTTGAAGTTTCAGAAGGCAGGCATTCTTTATTGCAGCGCTGGATGCACAGCGGATCGCTCCACCTAATGTGCATACCCCGAAACAAAAGTTCATCCTTTATATATCTTAAAGACATGAATATGCACACATTTCCTGAGAAATCTCCACCTCCCTGCCTATCTACTATATTTACATAATGCTGGCGTTGCAAAACTACACTACGCATGCGCAGGGGTGTCAGGTGGTCATTGGTGGTCATTTGGGGAGTTAGTCTCCTATTCCTTTTCCCCTTTTGTGGTCACGGGTCTCCTGAAGATAGATTCTTCTCCTTGGATGTTTGCCCCTTCTGTTGTACAGCCAAGTGATTCTTTCTTATCATCCTTGTTTGAGCACTCCTGCTAGGATGTGTCTGTTCTCAAGGTTAAGATATCTTCTCTTTAATGTACTCATTAATTTCTCTTAACTCTTCTTTGTTTTGATTTCGTGAGGCCTTTTGGTTCTACACGCATGCATTTCTAGCTGTAACGTTAGCACTGAGGCAAGTATAGCCTAAGAACTATGAGAGTAGGCTGTTACAAACATAACCACACAGTTATTAGGCTAAAGAAATCTGTACAAAGTTAAACTAATCACGTAATCAATAACCCTCCAGAAAGTACATAAATGTACCAAAAGAAGCATAAAAATTTGCAATAGCACGGGGAAAGGAGAGGGCAACAGAAAGGACAGCAGTCATGATGTGGTTTCACAGGGCTACATGTTGCCCTAACAGCACCGTGACCTCTGCCCACGCCAGGCAGAGCAGCCTCCCCGTAAGATACTGTGAGCCGCTTCTACTTCAGCTACTACAGGAACAATAATGGCTACAAAAAGTAGCTACCCACATCCTGGGTGCATGTATGTGAACTTGCGGGGAGCTTTCTCGCTGGTGTGTGGACTAGTAGATTGCATAGAGACAGAAGAGCTAGAGCAATCGCATCTCCCACAGAAGGTGTGCATAAACAAAACACCACCAGAAGAGGGGATTATGCTTGAGATGCGTATCTGCTGAGAGAGGGGACTGTGTGCATATGTAACAGTGCGCATGTGTGCTTGTGGGAAGCAGGGAGACCACAGACAAGTCTGTGGAATTAGATATAGAAGGCTGTTTAAATATTTGTAGGCATTTATTAACATTTTGTAAGTGCCTGGTATTGTATCTGTTGCGCTGCTGCTATTGATCCTGAATATATAGCTCAATTAACTGATTAAACAGTAGTTTAATTAACTGCCTTACAGTTAATTATGTCATTAACAGATCAATGAACTCCTCTGATTCTGATTCGATCTAAACTACAAGTTGAAGAGTTTCTCCCTGTAAAAGCATCTTCTCTCTGTCATCAACCAGAAGAGCTTCATGCACAAACTGACCAAGTGATGCCTGCTAAAAGAAAGGAAAATTAGTCATGCCTACCTGCAGATGAACACATTCATAAACTAGGAACACACTTGCACTCAGATGAACACACTGCCCACGTTGATCTTGCTTTGCTGCATTATACACTCTTCAAAGACCATATGCTACTTCCACTTATGTGATATGAGTTCAACTGAAATAAAGAGAAGAAAAATGGTAATTCTTGACCATCAAGCTTTCTAGAGAATCCCTCTAACTTTAATAGAGTTAGAGAGGTTTAACAGCAGCCTTTAACATGTTGATGAGTTGGTAGTCGCACGTCAAAAACCAAAACAATCTTTAAGCTGGGAAAACAACCCAGGATTTGCTGGCTTAAAGCAAGGCTTAACATAAAATTAAGCATGAAATTCCACATTATAGCTCTCCTCATCCAGTACTCAGAAAAGTCAGAAAACTAACAGTCCACACAAGATTAACAGAGTCCATCCGCTCCTTAAGTCAACACACCGTAGAAGCAAACAAGCCACCTATAAATGCCAGCAACGCAGTTTCACTGAACCAGACGTGCTGGCCCTAGCAATTACGCAGCGGTACTCTAAGGCTAGACTACCTACTTCATGTAGCTGGTCTGTCAAAAACGTCAAACTGTGTGGCCATGGACAGGACAAAAATGCAAGAAACTTCCGCAGTAGCTTTCATGCTTCTGCGTGGCTTTAAAACGGGTTGTGTGACCGTGCCTTCAGAGCCATGAAGCCATTCCCATGTCATTTTTTCAACAGTTTGTGACTTGCTCAGAATCACTTTCACTCTACGACCACAATGAATATAAAAACCATAAAAAATTCAATGAAAACAGCTTTTCACGGCCTAGGGTTGACTTTCCTGAAAAATTTGGCTGGACCCACCAACATCCCGCTAGGAAGTGGGAGAGCTGTCCCTGAAGAAGGCCTGCGATTTCAGGGAGCTAAAGCCAAGTCCACATGGGAGGCTTGAACCCCGCTGCAGCAACAGAAGCCTCCCAGAGGGCCGGCGCCGCCAGGCCGCGCCTCCCG
>NW_010518475.1:0-11744 GCF_000687285.1 Phaethon lepturus
CGGACGGCCCTCACATGCAGTTCTTTCAGTGCCCCCCAAAATACACTCGTATGTGTTTATCACCGGCTTTCATCAGTGTTCCTCCGGCTTCAAAATCACTGAAGGGCCTTTATGGTTTGCGAGGGTCCGTTACAGTTCGTTTTTTATAGGACTCCTTAATATTGCCCCAGAGAAAGTAAAGGAACATATAAGCGAGAGAAAATCAAACCCGAGACATATAGCACCGTGTTTTCAAACCCATCAAAGCAGTTTTTACCCCTCCCTTACACATCCTTCCTATGATCATTAGCTAACAAACCACATTTTCTTACTAGTTCATCTACAGCTATGTATGTATGTAAGAGATCAGATACACAGGTTGTTTGAGATCCCTCTACCAATTCTTCATTCATGGGGATCCCCATCCAAAACCAAAAAAAAAGAGGGGGGAAGGAGGCAGAAAAAAAAGAGAATAAAGTTGTGGGTTTTTCTCAAGTACCCACGAGTAATACTCAACACTTGTACATTTGGTATTCAAATCTTTTATGATCTTTATATTAAAACTTCCTACTTGCCACATGCCTTTTTAAGCAGTACTAGTCTTTGACACACACACTGAAATCTACCCAGTGTGTTAAAGTTATTGAACTGTCGCGAGCTTCCTGACAGCAGTGCTCTGCTAATGCCAGTTTTGATTCCACTGACATTAATCTTGGTAGGGCTGAGATGTTGTTAATACTCGCTTCCTAAGCGAGGTAACCCCGTCAAAGGCTGACACACACCACCTCGCCTTGTTCATCAAATATATAATCTTACTAAATGCTGTAATCTTAAATCCCAACCTAGAGTAACTAGCAGTGCTTACATTATCATTTTTCTTTAAAGTTCATCTAAAGGGGAAAAAAAATTGCCTATTAAAGAATTGCAGATTTCAAAAACTACACAATCAGAACTTAGGACCAACACCTTCTCCATATACTGCACCAAACTGCTTATTAAGCTTTAACATTAACACAATCTAAGATTATTCCTGCCTTTCTGCAAGTCCACCCACGCTTCCATGCACACAACACACATGAATCTTCCAGAAGGTCCCATTGAAATCTTAAAGAGCTCTTTTTTTCCCATTTGACAACTTTACATCCTCAAATTAAAAAGGAGGGATGTGGTTATACCATATGATGTAGAAGGAATTATAAAAATGGCCCTTCATTGCCAGTGCTACTCAATGACAGCTCATTTTCTTGTGCCAATAGGAAGAACAAGATTAGAAGTGACTCTAATTCTTATCCAGACTTCAGGCCGGTGAAAGTCAAGTTAAAGAAATAAGGCGCTCAGTCTCTGGAGGGCAAGGGTACCAGTCACTTATTTCTTATGAACACTTGCTGACATGTGCATTAAGCATAATAATAATAATTTTATTTATAAAGTGCTCCCCCACTGAAGTGCTTGGGGCATTGTACAATATCATAAAAGCAATTTAAAATACATTTTAAAACATAGGAAATAATGGACCACCCTCTAATAATAATTTTTGTTTAGAAAATTATGAAAAGAACACTGGCTTAATGTTAGGCACTCCCATCAGCTACAGCAGAGGAGAAAGAAAAAAGGAGAAAGAAGGAAAAAAGAGGAGAGGAGAAGAGAGGAGAGGAAAAATAAGGAGAAGAAAAAGAAAAAGAAAAAGAAAAAGAAAAAGAAAAAGAAAAAGAAAAAGAAAAAGAAAAAGAAAAAGAAAAAGAAAAAGAAAAAGAAAAAGAAAAAGAAAAAGAAAAAAAGAAAAAGAGAAAAAGAAAAAGAAAAAAGAAAAAGAAAAAGAAAAAAGAAAAAGAAAAAAAAGAAAAAGAAAAAGAAAAAGAAAAAGAAAAAGAAAAAGAAAAAGAAAAAGAAAAAGAAAAAGAAAAAGAAAAAGAGAAAAAGAAAAAAGAAAAAGAAAAAGAAAAAGAAAAAGAAAAAAAAGAAAAAGAAAAAGAAAAAGAATTAAGATTAAAATCTCTTCTGGTTTTGATTTACAAGTTTTAAGGCTCCTAAAGCATCTGGGTTTAAAAAATCACACATTCGAAGTAGGGCTGATTTCCTATGTATAATGAAAATCATAAGGGAATAATATGACTAACAAATTGCAGTCAGGTAGTTAATTCTCAGCTCCTGTTAGCTGGCATTGATGCTTCAATTTTCCAGACTAGCTTGAATTACTTAATTTTCTAGCTTTAGCTGTTGTAAGTGATATTTCTTATAATGTTAATGCAGGAGCAGTTGGGTATGATTTTTTTCCTTTCATATATTTTATGTATGTAAAATTTTTAATTAATGTTTATTTAGGGATAAAAAGAAGATGTTTTGAATCACAGGAATGGCCAAATTTATCGCACATGCTAATCTACTAGTGTCAGCAAAGTTACCCTGGGGATACATTTGGCTCTGTGTATCACACTATCATATATAATTCTAATAACAGGCATCTCCTGGGGCATAAGAGATAGAAACCAGAAAGAGAACTGGGAAGTTCAGGGTGGGATGCTGGAAGGTGCTTTGAGAGCACCTCGTGCTGGACGGCTTCTCCCCGCGCCGGTGTGGAGCACCTACAGCACCATCCTGACCGAGACGCCCAGCCAGACCCCGCGGCTGCAGCACTGCTCACAACACAGGGCTCTGATACAGCGCTGCAAAACTGGATTTTTGCTTTTTTTTTCAGGAGACCATCCATGAAGATTCCCACCCTGATTATCACACACCCAGACTGATTCTACAAAGCAGGTTCAGGACCACCGAAAACTTTGGCTAAGTAGGACTGGGAAGGTCAGACAGAAAGACTCCATTGTGAGGCACAATCAAGAGAGCATAGATCAGATTCCTAATTAGGACTCTACTAATTATTTTGAAAGAATGGATATGCTTAACAAGAAACTTCTCTTGAGTGTCCTTGTACACTCCCCGTTTCCTGTGCCATCAGTGTTTTTGCATCCACACTTGAAGTTAAAATTTTCAAGGAAGACTCAGAATAGATTCATTTTAATAGAAGGTGCTTAATAACTCTCCAAATTTGCTTTGAAAATTTCAACAGTGTCAAGGAACCCATCTAGTCAGTCTGTACATTGCCAGAGACAGGATTATAGCTTTACTTATATTTTGGACAACACTGAGCAACTCTTCGCACTTAGCAAGTACGAACACATTCAGATAGGACTGACTGGTCTCGCATTCTCAAACGTGCATGTGCACCCAGCAGGCAGACAGTTCTGCTGAGGAATAGAACTGAAATTAGTATAACCAACTCACCAACCTGATTTCTTTAAGCCTTTTTCTGTGCCTTTGCATTGAGTAGATTTACTTTGGTCTTTAAATTGTATTTTCCTCATTGAATTTCCTCGTTGCATGCTCCTTTGCATGTTTCATTGCTCAGCATTATCATTCATTAATGTTTCAGCTGCTTTCTTTTGTCTGCTGCCCTTCTCCTGTTAACGTCAAGTTTCTTTGCTAGTCAGATAAGTTACTCTTTTTATAATGTAACTCTTTTTATAATGTCTTGGTTTCAGCTTTAAAAAAAAATAAAAGCAGGAGGATACAAAATCTTCAAATGGCTTATTAGAATTCAGTATGACTGGCAAGTGTCATTTAAAAAAAAGATACTGCACCTTTAATAAATTTAATCCACGTCTGATTACAGAGGAAGAAAGCTCTTTTTTAATCTTACAGGGCTGGAATATTGCAATAACTGTTCCATCTGATTTTAAAAATAAGATTTGCTAAAGGTCAGCGTATCTCCTGGCCACATATGCAGCAACATTGAAATTTCCTTGGCCAGGGAATAAAAAGATTCTATCATTAAAAATAAAAGCGCAAGGACATCTTGCAAGCCCATAGGGTTTTTAGAAAGAGAAGGAGACATTTCGTTATCAACTAGCAATCATAAGATTTTTAAGCAATATCTCTAATCTGCTTCTCTTCCCCCCACCCCCGCTCCCCACAACCCCCCTTTCCTTTTCACATCAAGGTCTTTTTATCTTCCAATTTTGCATCTAAAGATGAGGTGAATGCCATTAGCTCAATTCAACCTCAAGTGTAGTCAGATGTGCCTGTGATTTCTGAAAAGCACTGTCTAAGGTCACATTAAAATGTATAAGAGCTTTTCTATTCCTGAGAAGGGGGCTTATTATCCATCCATGGTGTAAGGGAGTAATGTCAGTGGCCATAGACTGGGGTGAAAACAAAAGAGATACCAGGGTTTCAGGCTTTTGTCGGGGAACCTCTCTGCCTCCCTTTTATTGCCGTCTGAAGCCCCACAGATAGCGCCGCAGACTGTAAACTTGGGCAGCTCTGGGGGAGAGAAAAACAAGTTCAACAGGCTCAGACTCTCCTTCCCTGAACCCTCGCCTTTAAACGCTTAACTCCTTCCTCAGAACTAAAACCGGAGAGCACCGCTCCGCGCCCGCCGAGGGGTTTCGCTCCACGCGTTTCCCAGCTGGGAAAGCCACCGCGGCGGTGGCTGCCAGAGCCCCGAGCCTGCCGGAGACAGCGGCACCCGCTTCGCCTTGAGCACACCAGGGTCCTCGGAAACGAAACCCGGTAAACGCTCCTTGGGCTTAGAGTCAGGACAAGATCAGATCTGCCAAATTTGGCAGCAACTTGCAGTTCTTTTTTTTTCCCTTTAATTTAAAAAGGGCTGTCAAGAAAAGTTAATGAGTGTTTACCTGGGCATGATGTCCATATTTTCCTGCAATTGAATTAAGGAGCTGTCAGTCAGGGATAATGCGAGTCATCAGTAAAGAATATCACAGTATCAACGGTTTCTGTTTTCCTGCTTTTTTAAAAAAATGTGTAATGGTCAAAGGGAAAATTCAGTCATGGGGGGGTTCAAAAACAGATATTCACAGCCTGTTTTAAAACAGGTCTCACATGTAATTGTACATTTTAGACTCGATTCCCTTCTCAGACCTTTGCGAGTGATGTTATAGCTTTACGGACCTTGTAGA
Organism: Phaethon lepturus; assembly: GCF_000687285.1. Lineage (NCBI taxonomy): Eukaryota > Metazoa > Chordata > Aves > Phaethontiformes > Phaethontidae > Phaethon > Phaethon lepturus. The sequence continues at coordinate 4,953 of NW_010518475.1, forward strand.
TCTCCCTTCAGGGCCACGTGCATGGCTGACTTACAGCAGTCTGATGTCTTTAAGAGGCTGCAGGCATGCTCTTTCTACAGTACAACTCTGCACTGAACTGCCATGACCTGGTACAGAAGATACACTCTCTTGGTGATCTACTGCTGAAGCTGCAGGTAGGCCTGTTCTGGAAAAACAAGGGATTATTTCCACAACTTCAGCAGCCATTTGCCCTAAGGAATGGGCAACTAAAAGCATGAGACAGGTTTTTTCTTCCTTTTTTTTTTTCCCAAACAGCATTCATCTCCCGATTCATCTCCTCTCCGAAGCACATTAAACACAATCTAATTTATAAAGGGTGGGCCAAATGTATTCAGGGCATAATACTTCTGAATGTTACACTAGGAGTTAATCTGACCCATAATTTTCCAGCTTGGTAAATTTTCCCATCTTGCAACAGTGATGCCAGTTAAGTGACTCACTGTGATGAGATAATGTAGTGACTTAATTACCACTGTGAACAATGAAGTTACCATGCAGTTTGTGTACCTTAAAATGGCACACAAGCCAGTAAAGGTAATTCCTGGCTTTAGTGTGTACCAATCAGCTTATTAGAAGGAATAATAGATTGATATTTCTCTCTCTTGTGAGCAGGGTTGATAGCTTCTGCATATTTTTTCATGGGACCGCATATTTTCAAACCTTGCCTCTGAACTCATTAGCTTTTTCCCATGCAAGCAACTGCCTGTGAAAAGGGAGCTATGGCATGTTTGCAAACTCCAGGCAGCAACACAGATCTGTAATGCAGTCTGCACAATCGTTGTGGCATGCAACAGCAATTACTCGTGCAAAGGGAGCTTTGACGTCTCTCAGATATTTTTGCCTGGTAGACAACATGAACTTGAGTAGAAATCACTCCGTTTCTGTGCCGACAGTGCAGTTGACATGCACAGGTGATCCCAGTATAGGTTTCATCTACCTACTCCAAGTACAAATAGGAATGAATATACAGCATCCCAGGCTTTTAGCCCAGGCGAGGCAAAAAACCCTCCTCAATTTGCCCTGCTCGAGATGATATCCAAAGTCAGGCCAGGTCTAAGCACAGCAGAGACAAAGCAAGCTCTTCTAATCCTCATGGAAAGATAACGATGTGCTGCCTTTGTCCCTCCTAGAGAAAAAATTGCCATCAGCTGGACAACACCCGTTCCTGTCCTCATGTGGCAATAGATATAAAAAATTAAGCTCTTGGTTACATCACTGTATTTACCCTATTTGTCATTTGGTTATGTCACTGTTGTCACCTTCCATCAACTCCATGGAGGATGGGCAGCAGATGGCCCAGCTCTTCAGCCTTTACCCCGGCCTCACTTAATGTCTGGAGGCCATCGCCTCACCTCGGTACAAAGCACACCTGGTGCCTCTCACAGGACTGAAAACGCTTCCTCTGCAGACTCCAGCCAGCCTGGGATCAGAAGGATGAGTTAAATACATAACTTCAAATGTAGTCAAAGTTGCAGTAGGCTACTTGGTTGGTTTCCACACCCCACATGCCAAATACATCCTCTAAATTACTTCCTTATTTGTCATTTATGTACTTTTGAATTTTAATGAATAGTTCTCTCGTTCTTTGCCAAATTCCTATATTCATAGAAAGCTGGCATTTCACAAATATCAAAGAGTGCTGCTAAGTGAACCAACCTCAGAGAAACTCAGGAATCATCGTTCAAATTCCCTGTTAAAACAGGAAAACAGCTACTGACATTTATCTGTTAAAATACACATAATATTTCTGCTTATTCCTTCAGTGATCCCACACGGCCCAGGAACATCTCCCAGGGTGTTGGGGCTACAATTTTGTTATGATGCCTTGAGTTCAGCCTTCAAAATCTGCAGCAATGAATCAGGTTGGACTTTCAGTTTTCTGCTGTTCTTTTTAATAGGAAGGCTCATAAAGAAATGGGCCCTTCTTTTTTTGGCAGCCATTTGACAGTAGATCATCTTTCTTTTGGTAACCTACATCACTGTTTCCACAGTAATACCGCAGTATTTCCACTAATGCTGCAAAGTACGGACATTAGCATACTGATAACTGCAGAAATGTGAAACATTTGTTTCATAGCCATCTAGTTTTGTTCTATTTATTTATTTCTTTAGAAGAAGGTTTTTTCTGATAAGCAATCTCTGACTTAAGGAACAGCTATAATTTTGTTTAGGGAAGATGAAAGACCTCCTCAGAGATCAAGGAAGAAAAACAGGGAAAGAAATGAAGCTGAAATCAACCCAGGTGACTTTTTCCCAGCACCTTCCAATACAATGCATTGGTGAAGAAAAGCGAAGACAGATATGAGGCACCGATCACTATATTCTCCCATAGCACAGAGAAAAAGATTTTAGAATCAAAGAGCATTCGGCTATCTTCTGTGACGAGAGATGGCTGCTTTGCTTAGATGGTCTCCACTAAAACAGACAGCGTGACAACTTCTCAGGTACAAAATTGGCTTGTTATGTGGGCTTTAAAATAAGCTGAAAGGAGAAGCTTTTACTTAATCCAAAGAATCAAGTGTGTGCTTTTAACACAAAAAATAATGCAGAAGTTGAGGCTCTGAAATAGATGATGAATAATAAAAGTACTAAAGTCATAAAGTAGCTTTATGTGAATGGAAATTCTGTATGGGAAACAAGCAAGAAGAACTAGAAGTATCACTAAATAATGGAAAGTATGAATGCAAGTGAAACCTTGTAAAACAATTCTCATAACCAGAATATCAGTACGGACAGGTTCAATTTATATAGAAGAGATACAATGGGAAGAGTCAGAGGAGGGATGGTTTTGTATGTGAAAAACATCTCCAATGCCAGCAGACGACAATATGAAAATGGAGAATAGGGTAGTGAAATTCTTGGATAAAGACAAAAGGAATGAAAATCAAAGGGGAATCTACAGGAGGTAAACGCTATAGATCACCAAGACTGGAGGAAAGCAAGAATAATAATTCTTGGACCAACTCTCAAGATACTTGTAACCACAGGATACCCTCCCCATTGGAGAGTTTAATTTCCCAGATATTTGCTGTGCAGCTAGAGCTAGATACAGGCTACATCAAAGAGATTTTTAAACTGTGTGGGAGACAGCTTCATAATCCTGACAGGAGAGATTCCAACCGGTGGAAAAGTCAACCTGGAAGTAATTCTTCCTCAGAGGCTTGAATTAATCATGTAGAAGCAACCAGTAAAGAAACTGAGAACCAGTTAACCACCACCTTCTTGCCCTGAGAGGGAGGAATTCATGGCAAGGTATACATTTTAAGAAGCCATATTCTGGGTAGGAATGTTAATTTGGACCCAGTACTCTTGCCTTCAAATCAGTGACAAAGCAACCATTGATTTTGTTCTTTGATGCCAGCTTCCTCTTCATCTTGATGTCAATTCACATTGAGGTAAGAATTTGCAGCACACTGGCAATTCTGCATGAAGGGGAGGGATTCACCTGTGAGATGTTACAGAGACACCATCCGAGACACCAAACCTGAGTGCCAAATCACACTGCCTAGTCAAGGGAGAGACATCTCCCAAAGGTGTTTCAACCCACCTGAGATCTGATTGCCCTCTGGATACAACTAGGCTTCTATGTGAAGCACCTTAGGCACAGAGAATTAATCCCCTCTTCGATCCTCACACAGATGCTGTTATGCTCCCACTAAGAATATCTTTATGTGAAGCAGCTTACTCTGACGGTATCCATATGGAGAGCGGGTAGGAAATAGTTTCAGTGTTGCATACTGTATGCCACTTTTCCTACCTAAAGAAGACTGACGGATATATTAGAATTCATCTGTGAGAAAGCAGGCTGTGAAATCTCAAAGGACATCAGAAGCGATTATTTTTAGGGTCTGCATGTAGCTCTCAGCCATTGTTTGACCACAGAACGGTGGTCTGGGTGATATTGATACCATTTTCACGTGTGAAGTTAGAAATAATGCTCTCAGGCAGGAGGGCTGAGGCAGGACAGCAGCTTCTCTCGCCAGGCTCTTTCAGTCTCTTCTCCTGAGACAAGTTGCTCCCCTGTCTTCTTCCCAGCAGATTCACCCATACAATTTTCCCCAATTTAAATCTTTGCTCAGTAAGAGTGAACAGAATTGCCTTGTACAGCCTATTGCAGAGCTCCTGTGGGAGGATAGGGAGGTGATTCTGCCCCTCTACTCCGCTCTGGTGAGACCCCACCTGCAGTCCTGCCTCGACCTCTGGAGCCCTCGGCACAGGAAAGAAACAGATTTGTTGGAGCGGGTCCAGAGGAGGACACAAAAATGATCAGAGGGATGGAACGCCTTTCCTATGAGGAAAGGCTCAGAGAGTTGGGGTAGTTCAGCCTGCGGAAGAGAAGGCTCCGGGGAGTCCTTATTGCAGCCTTCCAGTCCTTAAAGGGGGCTTGTAAGAAAGATGGGAACAGACTTTTTAGCAGGGCCTGTTGCAATAGGACAAGGGGTGATGGTTTTAAACTAAAAGAGGGCAGATTTTGACTAGATATAAGAAAGAAATTTTTCCCAATGAGGGTGGTGAAGCACTGGCCCAGGTTGCCCAGAGAGGTGGTAGATGCCCCATCCCTGGAAACATCCCAGGTCAGGTTGGACGGGGCTCTGAGCAACCTGCTCTAGTTGATGTCCTTGTTCACTGCAGGGGAGTTGGACTAGATGACCTCTGAAGGTCCCTTCCAACCCAAACTATTCTATGATTCTGTGATTCTATTTCAGAGATCCTTCTCCTTCCATATGCAGTATCATTAATATTTTGCTATTTCTCCTTGGTATGTCTTGCCTGGGATTTCATTTGCCTTTTTCACAGCCACATCATTACCAATGTCTTAGGAACATCTCTGTGTATTAGTCTACAATGTCTGAGATGCAGGCATTTGTCTTCAGTCTAAATGAGTCTCCTTTTTCTAGCATAAATTCTTGTTATTGTCTCCTAAGTGAAGTACTTTGCACTTCGTACTACTAAATTTAAACCATTTTCTGGTACTAACATTCTCCAGACTGTTTGTATTTCTCCTTCTCCTAGCTTTTGGAAGCATAGAGCCAGTTATACAGTGATGATGGAAACTCTCATGGTTTCTTGTAGCATGAAATCTGGGGCTAGTGGCAAAGCCCAGAACACAGAGAAAAATCTTCAGACTGTGTAAATCAACAAAGCTCCTTTGATTCAGTTTTCACAAGGATGTGGCTCCAAATCTCAAGCATGTGTTCAAAAAATGTAGTCCAGTAAATGTGGAAGAAAATCCAAGTGCTATTGTTATTTTGAAGATGTAAGATTATTATTCATGAAATGCACTGGGACAGAAAAATCTCATAAAGAAAAAGCAAACAAAAAAAAAGCAACATTTAAAATGAACTTGAAGATTCTTATCTTAATATGGAAAATAATTTTTCTACCATAGATTTGAGATGTTAATAAGTTTTCCTCTATGCAGACTAACTTGAAAAGAATACAAATGTGATAATCTGGATTAAAATCATTCCTACTCTATTTGAGATATACATCTCGTAATCAAGAACATCCAGATCCCCCTTTCACATGCACTGCTATATTCCCGAGGGGTTTTCCATGCTGAAGTTAACTTACGCAGGTAGAAAATTTAGACAGAGCGAGACTCGGAGCACCAACATGTAAGGCAGAAATTTATATACCTGAAAAATGGATGAACTAATTTTAAAACTGATTTTGCTAGATGCACACCGTCACTTAAAGGCTGTCTCTTGCCTCTCCTGGGTTCTCAGAGCTCTCTGTGAGTTCAGTCTTACAGCTCTTACTGGATAATCACCAAGGCAGCTTGTGATAAGTATCACGCACAGTGATGGAAGCAGTTCAGAGTTTCTGAAGGTAAGGCAAATAGGCTTCCATTAATTGGAAAGAGCACTCTTTAATTACTTTTCTAGCCTGGACTAGCCTATTCTAATATATATCATAATTCAGAATACAGTATACTAACTAACGTCTACAGAATTTTCATTACAAAGGGTGAAGAGCTAACTCTTTTGGAGCCAAAGGTAGTTATGCCATTGATTTTAACAAGGTCAAGAATTCACCACAGATAGATAAAGTTATTCCTGACTAACACTCAGTGCTTTTGTGAGCAAAAGCAAGACACTTCTCCAAGCTCCTGTGGTCTCTCCCACAGCTTGTTTTTGTACTCAAGCCCATCAGCACAGTCTCCCAGATTTGTTTAACTGGACCTAAGAGGGTGGGAATAGCAGCACACAAAATGTCTCCAAAAAACCCTAATAAAAATAATAGAATAAATCTAGTATAAGACAAGGTTTCTAAGCACTGGACACATAAGAACATAAAACCCATCCTGGAACAGATGGCAATCTGCCCAGCCTGTGCCCAGTGAGGGATGCTTGGGGAAGCATCAGGGACAGAGCTCCAGCCTCAGCCTTGTCTCCAGTTTACCTTCCCAGCTTCCCTCAATCAGTTTTAAAGATCCTGTGAAGCAGAGTTTACTTCTGAAACATATGGTTTAGCAACCACCACTGGAATTCAATTAATATGTCTGATTCTTTCTTTAACTCATTTTTACTTTTCACTTCCACTATATCCTATTCTCTGTTTTGATTATGCACTGCACAAAAAAGGAAGGTTTTATTGTTTTAAACCTAATAATTTCACTGGACTGTGAAAAACAGAGCCTAATCCTTCCCTAATCACATTCTCTGCAGTATCGGTTCTATTATAGACTCCTGTCATATCCCCTCAGAACTTCTTTTACAAGCTAAAACATCCAACTCCCTCCATTCCACAGTGCATGGAAGGCATTCC
>NW_010518475.1:11775-18880 GCF_000687285.1 Phaethon lepturus
CACATTTCTCCCTTCCACTTTCAGGTACCTTTGTCTCTTTTGAGATAGGATAAACATGACTGCGTTCAGTATTAACCATAACTGCAGTCAGTATTTAAGACATGGGAATGTCATGAATATCCATGATAACTTAATGACGCTTTGGTTTTTTTTCCTCTATTCTTTACCTAATCGTTTCTAATATTCCCTTTGCCTTTCCGGAGCTGATCCTTTTAAACAACTCTCCCAAATGATTTCAGCATCTCTGGGTACCTATACCATTCTGTTGATAGATATATAGACATGAACAGACGGGGATTTTAGGGGGGATTCCTCCTTCTATACAACTGCTTTGCACTTACCAACACCGACTTTCTTTTGCCATCTTAAAAGTCTCTCTGGATCATTTAGTGGCTTCAGTCAAAGCCACTAAAAGAATGCTAGTCAAAAGTTAATTTTGGCAGATGAAACTTTTAATCATTTTCCTTTATAATAATTGATACTATTGTAACCAAGTCAAGTCATTCAGCAGTCTGACAAGGTTGCAGAGTCTCACTGGAGCTCCCATTGAATAGGAGAAGTAATATTGATGGCACAATAGATCATGCTGATGCAATCTTATAGGAGCAGACAGCATACAAGAAGACACAGTTGACGCTCCATGTGGCAATTACCGAATTTAGCTGTAGCACTTTGGTTGAACACTTGTACCATCTCCTAATTAAATGATTCCACTTCACAGGACAGCCATATAGTCCTCTGATTGAGTAAATAAAGGACTGTACAAACTTCCACAATGTTAGCAAAGTTTTTTTCCTTTTCTTCTTTTCCTTTTGGTCTTAGATGATGCCTCTGCTTCTACATCTAGCATAAGGTAAGAAATAAAGAATAAAAAACAATTTTGAAGAATAAGTAACGTAAGATGTTATGGAACTCAGCATCCCTGTGGCACATACATTTTCAAAAAAAGCACATCAAGATATCCTTAATTACTTGTATGCTAAATTTCTCCTCCTTCTGATTCTTTTCCAAAAATGAAGGTATTTACATATATGTATTTATCTAGGATAGCTGAAGAGGAATATTCTCCCACCACTGAGCCAAGGAGGAAATCATTTGGAAAGTAACGGCAAGAGCCTGATGCCATCCCTCCACTGCACAGGCTATCAGCCAAAGAGTACCACACAGCTGCAGTTTTACAGAATGATCTTTTGAGTTCTGTGACAATACAAAAAAAAAAAAAAATGTTTTCCAGTTTTTGCTCAAGACAGAAAGAGATTTTCTGATGTTTTATTATACTTATAAGGAAATATTCTAAACTAACATATAAATACATTATTTTTACAAATACATACATAATAATATACACATAAAATATACAGTTATGCTTTTATACATATTAATAGGTATACAGATATTGTATAGGGCTTATATAAAAACATAGGGAAATTATCTACTGTACCGTCAGGGACTAAACAATTATGCCTATGATGTCCTGTTATTTAATAATTTTATATGGAACACAATAGATATACAGCTAATGGAAAAACATGAAGAGATAACAGTGCTTAACTTATTCAGAAACTATCAACATATATGATGTCCAATCACTCTTAGGCTGTTAATTCAGCATGAAAAAAAGAGTCAGCCAAATTCACCTTTTCTGGAACATCACTGAATTGGATGATGGGTGAATTGCTGTAGCTTTTGCTGTGCTTACACGTCACACAAGGTTCCTAGCTTACTGGCAATTTTATTTTAACATAGGCTTCATCTTCTATTTAGGATGCATCAGTAATTGCAACTTTTAGTGCATAGCCTGGGACTGGCTTTTGCAAATTTGCAAATTTACCTTGTAAATGTGGAGAACCCCAAAATGAGGTTTCTCCTCCTCTGTTTACAGAAGAGAAACGACACATGTGGTTTACAAAATGTTTCCCCAGAAGGAGGGTGCTAAACATCTGAGTAATGCATGAGATTTACAAACTAAAGCATACAAAAGTGGTTTTCCAAGAGTAGCAATGATTAGCACAACCCGTCAGAGCTTTATTTATTGGTTGGACTCTCTGTGCCAACTCCAACCACAGAGTTGGAGGCATGGGCATGCGTGCGCTCACACACACGCGTGCACATGCACACACAACACACTTGTTGTTGCAACTTGCTATTAGGATATTTCCTTCCTTTCGTATAGAAAGCATTATAGAAGATTAACCAGCTCTCTTTTTCCTTCAGACTCAGAATTTGTGTAATTCTGAAAATCAAACTGGAGGAGGTTTCCTCATTCTATGCAGATCAAAGGCAAACAGGGAGGGGAAAAAAAAAAAAAATGCCTCATACACAATGCAAAGGCCTCTCTATTTCTAAGTTATGCAGATGACCCCTCCGCAAAAATAACAATCTCTAGGAACTTGGAAGAAGAAACTGTAGTCCCAGTTGCTTTGACCTAAATAAAGTGTCTGTGTAATTATCTTCAACAGGGCTTGCCAAAACATCATTTTATACTGTTCAAATGCATATTCTAAGAGGGGATGGAAATTTGAGGGACAGGATGGCAAGCAAAGTACATTTTATTTCTCTGAACAATTAGAAAGATTATAATAATACAGCAAATACTGTGCATCCTGCCACTATGTGCCATCTTCCATCCCAAAGGATCTCAAAGGGACTTGTCACTAATTCCATTTTTCTCGTTCCAAAAAATAACATGTCAACCTTTAACTATTTTGTTCCATACTGTAAAATACATACTTAAATTTCCTACTTCCCTTTTCATTCTCATGAAACTGCCAATGTGCATTTCTTTGGGGGCTTTTTCCAGTGACTTGGGATTCCATGCAGTCTTGATAAACAGGCATCTTTGTTCAAATACAAGCCAAATTTTGCTCATAAATCATACCTTCCTTCTTCATTGCAGACATTTTGCAAACCTTTTACTTGAATATTGGAGATGATTGGGCAATTTTAGTTATGCAATAAGAAAACTGATAAAATCTTATTTTGAAATTATTTGCATGGAAACAAAATCTCAGTTCAGTCAGTGAAAACTGAGGAAATGGGAAGTGAGAATTTTCTTTTTTTGATTAATACTTTTTTTTTTTAAATTGAACTTTTGATCAAAATGTCTATTGAACAAACAAACAAAGCTATTTTAAATTGATAATTCATTACACTGGAAAACATGATTTACAAGATGATGTAAGAGTTCAATTCCATAACATCATTTTTCATGATAGAAATACAGATTGATTTGTGAGATACACACCCCAACAGCTGCCTGAAACACAGGATATATCAAAAAATCAGAGAAATATATTCAACATTCCAAAACATTTTGCACATTTTTAATAAAAACTGAAGTTCTATTTCCTCAAAATTCAGAAAAATAGAAAAAAGGAATAAACATCTCAGGCTTTCTCCTCCCTATCTTAAGCTGACATTTCCTTAACCTGACAAATTAAATTCAATAGTTTTTAGGACTTGACTGTTTGTAACTTCAAGAGGGATTTTTATAGACAGAAAAATATTCCCTGACTTGGAGTTTGGCCAGGGCACTGCAGAGAGCAGCATCTTGAGAAAAAAAGATCTGGTCAAAACAAGGGATATGCTCATGCTAAACTGTTTAATATAAAACCCTCCTCCTGGAAACAAGACGAACTGTCAGACACTACCACAGTGACCATCCCAAACAAAGCAGTAAAGCATTTCATCACGAATGTTATCCCACACTGTGTAATTTCAGACAATAGACACTAGTTTGTTCGCAACGAGTTTGTGCAATTTACCAGGAAATGTGAAAGCTGGTCAAGTAGAGAAAGGAAAAAAAAAATCCAGCCTATTACAGAAAACCTCAATGAGAAAAAAAAATAGAGAGAGAGGCTGTCCCCCACACGAGACCTTACTGGGTTGGTATCTAGATGTGTGCCTATAGTCCCTGTGCTGTTAGAGCTTTATTAGAGCCAACAGTGAAAGGATAAGACAAAAATTGAGACTTCCAAAGTTCAAAACATACAATCACTGATGAACTAGCAACATCTCAAAACTACCGTCAGGAGACCCTGTTGGGATCAAATGTAATCTCAGGAGAAATAATATATTTGTGAGGAAGATACGTGTGTTGATCAGATAAAGCTTCAATCATGTAGCACAGCAGTGGCTGGGCATATTATTCACAAATATCATGGATACACACTTATTACAGACTCAGGACATTAACATGAAGGTGGTACTGAGACTCAGTCAGCAGGATGTGGAAAGGAACACAGCAGACAAACAACCAGTAAACATCAGAACAGACTTTCAAAACACCCTGCTAACAGAAGAACCAAGTACAAGCCAGTCTCTTATCATCACAAGAATAAATTGCATTGGCACCAGCATCAAGATGCCTGGAAGGTAAACACAAGACTTTGTACAATACTGGCATGAAAAAAGTAACTCTCTTAAACCCAGAAGAAAACACCTTAATTCTCCAAGTGAGTTGGAAGCTCACAAAAACTATAAAAGAACTTTGTGTGAAACAGTGTTAAGTTATATAATTGATGAGAATTTTAAATGTACAAGAAAGTTCTGCTAACCACATTTAATGTTGCTATTTTAAGTATGGCAAAAAAGCACATTAGGAAAGGTGGCTTCCCAACAAGGGATATTGTGTTTTGATATGCTGCTTATGTGATACATTTATGTCTGATATCTTTGAAAATTCTGCTTTCAAGAAGTGGCTCCTGAGAGAGGACACTGTATGTGTAGGAGGGACTAAAACCTGAACTATGAACCACTTTCACGCTCTCTTTTTTTGTGCTTGAACATCAAACACCAAGGACATCACTTCACTTTAGGTTCACCTTTTTAGCTTACCTGATAACTCTTAACACTTCCTTTCAGGGAAATATAACTTCTAGGTGCCATCTCTTCTCCTTTCTTCCCATGAGTGCAGTAAAGATGAAGCTACTAATGTCCTTCAAATGAAATGACAACAGCTGTAAAAGAGAAAGCATTGTCTGGGGTTCTGAAGAGACATGTTACTTGTCACCTTCTGTGTTACCTGTTAGTGCTGTGCTGACTTAGTGCTTTTTTTCTCTTTAAAGTGGATTTCACATTTCTCTCTAGTAGAGAAGCATCTTTGGCTTCTGCAGGCCTTTGTTTTGTTGTTTATTTTGTTTATCTGCAGGAACAATGCATGCTGTTTTTGCCATAGCGTTTTTGCACAGTGACCCAAAATCTAACACTTCCATTTCTTATTATCTACAACAGAAAATTCCAACATTTTGAATTAACTTTTCTGTTGAGACCAACCTCCACCCAGCATAGGAACAATCACATAGCATGTCTATATGTTGTATTGTGGGTAGACACGAACACTCTTCCAGTGTGCTAAGCCAACCACACTCAACTCGGCCACAGTTAGCAAAGCATTAAACCTGACATAATGAGCCCAGCTGACAATAAGCCCAAATACACTGACTGCAAGAAGGCAGATGACTATCCCACTGCTTACATTGTCCCATTTTTTTGCAGCTCAGCAGGGTTATGTCCTCCTATATCTCACATGAGTGTGCAGCTCACGCACCATATCAAGGCATCCACCTCCAAGAAGCAGCGAAGCCAATGGATTCATTCCATGTATCTACAGTCACTAAATATTTGCAGTGAGCTAAAACACACATTCAGATTACAGCTTTCCTCTGCTAAGACTCATGGTTAAATAATTTTCAACTTACTTTTTAATTATGTGCCTTAGATCCCACTTTGCAGATTAAATTTTTTCACTAGGTAGACTGGATCTATGCTAGAACAGCATGTCTCATTTCAGCAGGTATCTGGTGGAGATGTCACCCAGAAAGCCAGCTGTCTTGTGCAGAGGGGTATGAGACACAAGCGAACAAAACTGAGGGGCTGAGGACCCCAATACACGCAAACACGGCGAGCAGAGTCAGACACACGTGGCACGCCTGCCCAGCAGCGCGTTGCCATGGGTGAGCAGAGCCTCCAGCCCTCAGCCCCAGGCAGCAAGGACAGCTTGCAACAGGAAGGCAATTAGAGCCAGGCTCAGTCTTGTGAGGCCAAAGTTTACCCTGTCTCAATTCAAATTCAGAAAGACAAGCAAGGAAGCTGCTGCAGATGTCATGAATTGTTGGCCTGTCCTTTTAGAACAATGTAAATCATGTGAGAGGGATCAGCTGAGGAAGCAGAGGAGACAAACAGCTCCTGCACTAACCAATAACCCTGTCAGCTCTCCCATACACATGTCCCCAGATTCCATCAACTGAGGCAACACTCAGAGGGACAAAGAAATCCATCAATTGTTTACCCCTCATCAAGTATATCACAAACATCTCTTGCCCAGTGAACCATTCTCTCCTGTACACCCTGGAAAGTCCCAAAGTCAGATTATCAGAACCTGTTGAAAGGCATCACATTCAACAACCTTTACGATGGCTGAAGATTGGATCTGATATGTCTGATGGTTATAGGCAGCAAGTTCCAAAAACCCTTTATCAATTCAGTTCTCCCTGTGTGATTTACATGAGGCTGTATTAAATGGTGGCTGTTGGTTGTCTGAAGTTTAATTTCCAGAAAGGTTCTCTTCAAAAGCTCCGCTTCCAAAATGCAACTAAGATTGTTTTCCCCACTGAAGAGAGCTCCTGATTTGGGGAAGTATTGGAATTGGTCATTATTAATCCTTCTGTGTGAAAGTTATCTCCCACAGGCAAGTAGTCACATCAGGTACCAACAATATGCACCTACAGACTTTCAGTCACTCAATGTGGGAGCAGAACTGAAGAATTTCTTCCTTCCATCACAATTACTTTTTTTCTCTCTGCCTATCTATAGCTTTCTCTGTAGGGAAAAAAAAAATTTGCTGTCACAGCTTCAGCCTCACTATGTAAGTTAAAAACATGCCCTGTCTCCATTACATGATTACAGGCAGACTTTCAACTCTGATAGTCTATGAGCTAAAGTCAAGGAACGTGCGCCAGCTGTTACAAAACAGTTTTCCTGGAAAATAGCCACCGGACCAGCAGTCAAACTAGGACATTCTACATACAAGGAAGAATAAAATAAAAAAAAAAAAAAGGAGCACAGCAGTACAACACATGATTTTAATAAAGTCAGGAATGCAATG
>NW_010518475.1:18911-22523 GCF_000687285.1 Phaethon lepturus
CATGTCTATACTAACCACTAAATTTGATGATCCATGAACATTCCCTGTAAGAAGAGTACTGTGGCACCGAAACACTCACCCCAGCATCTTCACTTTCCATTGGAATCTGTTGCAGAAGTTCAGGTGTCTTTCTGTCCAGTTGCAACTTGGATATTTGCTCATCTGAGTATCTGAGGACATCACATTATGTGATGTGTCTCACATCCATCACATGTTCTTTATTCTCTCATCATCTCCCCATGGAGGAGGAGTATGTGGCGCCAGGCCTCTTGTTTTCCTAAGGACTTTTTTTTTTCTGGTTTTGTCTGCACATGTTGCTGCATACTGGATAAAGTAAGGTCACAAAGCATGTCTCACACTTGGAGTGGAAGACTGTGAGGCTTGTGATGGTCCTTAGCCTCTTAGGTTTTTGTTTTAATTGACGGAGAACTTTCCTAAGGCTGTGTTTCCTTCACAGACAAGCTTTACGCAAATGGAAGAGTGCTCTCTTGAGCCAGAAGAGCAAAACTATCAGCGTCCACCACCAGAATGCCATTTAAGTAGCTTTCTGCAAACTTCAGGGGATAAATCCCAGGTGTCCCCTAGAGAATTCAAGTGAGGGGTTGTGGCTTGGGCCCATTTCTCATCAGAAATGACTAAGCCTAATGATCCTCATACTGTGAACCTGACAACAAGAGAAAATATAGGTACCGTAGCTTTATTTAACACCTGAAGCAACCTCTGCAACAAATGTTCGCACTATTTAACTTCAGGAGAGAGCTTTGGTGACTGAGACTGAACCCCCATGTGTTCAGAGGCTGGGGATTCAGAATTAGGAGCCTACTCCTCCTCCCAGACACCCAGGCTCTTATGCCAGTTTCCTCGTGCCAGCATGAACACAAATCACACCAACACTAACCACAGACCTACTCACAATTGAGACGATGAACTTAAACACTCCAGCTCCCTCCAGACCACAACGTTCTGTAAAATCCCGGAGGAGCAGTCTCAAGGTGTGACAACACTGCGTGGCCATGATTGCTGGCCTATAGAGAGGATGGAGGATGTTCAGTCACCTTGTCCAGGGTGCTCTGAGAGATGTCGGCAGCTGGGAAGGACAGTGTTGGGCAGTCACCAGGGAAATTGCCGGTGGGTTAAACATTTTGGAGGTTGCAGGTATCTGAGTTGCAGGAGAATGAACAGCTGGGAGAAGGGGACTGCAAGCACTCCCAGCGCGGCTGGGATGTGCTTCTGTGGGACTGTCTCCGGCTGACCTGTGCGTTTTGATGGCAAAGAAAAGCCACTCTGCCACGCAGACGGTGCAGAGGCCAAGGCACACAGGAGGGCACTGCTACTTGTTTGGGTTTGGCATTTGGGTTATTCTGTTGCAAATTACCTGAAGAAACTGCTATTCCTGGTGGCTGAGGTTCACAGTGTGGGACCGAAAACCTAAGTGAAAGAAAAGGGAGAATGTGTGTGTGTAAATATGCATATTAACTATCCTGAAGATTCAAAACAGAATAAATTGTTTGAGAAGCAAGAAAGCTTACATTTAAGACAATGAAAACAATGTCAGGCCACCAAGAAAAAAGAGAATCACATGTTCAGCATATGCATATCAAGGTTTTTAATGTTATCAGAAGGGAAGTTCTTTCAAGAAATGCAAAGTACTCTGATTTGGCTTGAACACAAGTATTCCCTTAGAAATGCTAATCAATTAAGTAAAAATCTACAGAAGAATATTTTGTACAGATCTTTTGTCCTAGATATGGGTAAACAGGAATACTTTAATGATGGCCTATCTACTATGTTCCCCAAACAGGGCTCAGTACAGCATCAGTTCTATAGCTCTACCTTCACCCATGAAAGCACCCATCATACTTTTTTTCATCAGTACAGACTTGAGCATTTTACTGTACATTGTAACCATCATTTCAAGGCATCATAGTCATATTGTGACTTTTAAACATGCATAGATGTGTTTGGACAGGGAAATATGGGTTAATTGTAACTTTACCGGTTATATATTGCAAACAAAACACTGACAATAAAACAAGAGACAGAAAATCAATATGGTGTCAGACAAATTAATTATCAATGGTATATGGAGTTAAAAATAATGGAATGAGATCATCCACTTAGTTATTTTCAGTGGTCTAACTCTCTCTGATACTGTTTTGAGCTCAGAAAATTCTCCATAGATCTTCAAAAGCTGAATAATTACCTGTTAAATCAAGCTCTTTTCTCCACCTGCTTCTGCAAAACTCAAACACACTTCACCAGTCCCACTCATGGCCCTTTGCCTCAGATCATACCATTTCCCACCTTGCTGGAATCTCCCGGTGTTCTTATGCCTTATTATCCCTCCTGGGCAACCAGTACTTCCAATTTCCAAACGTTTCCCCCTTCTCCCACTTCCCACTCAGGTGCCCAGCACTGACACCCACCTAACCACTCTGCTGACTCCCACCTCCCTCAAAGCCCTGCTCTTTCTCAGGGCTCCCTAATGCCTCACTGCCCTCCCATTTCTCTAGCCTGGATTTTGTTCCCATGCATTCCTTGTTCTCTCTTTGCTACTTTTGGTCTATCCCCTGTTTTGCATCTTCCACATCACGTGGTCTTTCTGAACCTTTTCTTCAAGCCTGTTTGAAGGGCTTCCACAGCTCCATCCCACCAGCAGCTCCTATTACCTCCTGTGCTTCATGCCTTTAGGCCAGATTTCCAATTTGAATGATACAGTTACAGACTGTCCCTTTCTCAAGACAAAAGCAAATGTCTTTGTGCCAAATCCTGAACTGATATGCATCAGCTTGGCTCCCCTGATTTCAGGGGAAGGGTGCAAGCTCAGAGCAGCTGAGCAGCTCATACGCAGCTTCGCCTTAGGGGACGACTGCAGCACATCGCACTGAGAGTTGAGAAGTTCTCATTACCCCAGTAATGGCTATGGCTAGTTCTGCCTAAAAGCCAAAGACGGGAGCTGGTATATTGTGGTTTTATAGTTGTGGGTCATTCGCAGTTCTGTCAGATACATAATAATCACAACAGACTTCGTTAGACTGTTTTCAAAAACTTGGAATTGCTTGGGGGGAGAGGGGTGAAAAGCAACAAAAGGACTTAATTAAAGCGTATTCACTGAGGTCACCAAGTTATGACACATACATTTGGTTAAACAATTACATTTTTGTTCATTGTCGCAAAAACTGGCAGTTCAGATTTACAAGGCCAGTTCCTGTCTGTTAACTCGGCTGGTCTGTCTGGAGTCTCCCCTAGTGTCAGCGTGTGAAAGCAGTGCCCTCCAATAACCAACATTTAGATAGGACAAAATGCGATTTTTCGGGTCCTCCTCCCTCCTGGATTACCAACCTTTAATTAACGGGACTCAGAGGTCAGTAATGCAGACTTTCCGCATTATGAGACCCTTTCATCAGCAGATTATGGCTCGGATCCCCCCTCGGGGCGCAGCCCCGGGACAGCAGTAGGGCATGGCGGCGAGTCAGCCCCGGAGCAGCCCCGGGAGGCTGAGCAGCTCAGAGACAGCCCCGGCGGCACGCAGTCCCCCTCCTGCCCCTTCCTCGGGGCGGAAAGCGCTATCTGCCACCAGCCTCCTCCAGCAGCAGCCTGCAGCCCTCCGGT
>NW_010518476.1:0-201 GCF_000687285.1 Phaethon lepturus
GAGTGAGAGGAGGAGGAGGCCTGCAAGTGGGGAGATGGCGGTGGGGGGACACCGGGGTGTCTGCGTGGTGTCCGCCCAGCCCCAGGCAGCTCGTCGGCTCCGGCCCACGCAGCCCCGGCGGGACCCGGACCCAGCTCCCTGCCTTCGCCTGGCTCCGTGCTTGAGCCCTCCAGCCGCCCCAGAGGCCGCTGGGCCGCGACA
>NW_010518476.1:310-35063 GCF_000687285.1 Phaethon lepturus
GTGTGGCACCTGGCAGCGTCGGCTGGCTTGGGGGCTCTTCGGCTTGAAAAATGCGGTGTTTCTTCCAGGCGCAAGCTGACCCGAAAGTCAGCGTGAATGAATTTGTGCAGCGTCAGACTGTGGTTACGCCTGCAGGAAAATAATATAAAGGAAATACTTCTTTTAAACAATAGGCTTATTTATTTAGCTTTTTCTTCTTTGAACCTCTAGAGTTTACGCTCCCAAAGCTTAGTTTGAAAATACAAATACTAATGAATGAATAAACATCAGAATTTCCTACAACCCTGCCATTCGAGAAGCTGGAGCTTAAAAAAAAAAAACAAACTAGAAAGAAAATATCATTGCAAGGGCAAGCAATATTGCTCAGCTGTTAATTCAGAAATGCCTGTGCTAAAGCACAAGCCGGAGAAAAATGGTCCTGGCCTCCTTGACATATGTAGGCTTTGCAACAAGTCTTTGGCATATTCTGTATACAGTCTCTCAGGCATATTAAAAAAGTATGAAATTATGTAATAGTAGATAGAAGGAAATATTGGGCTGAGGGAAACATAACGTGACCTGCTAGTCAAGTATGTATGTACCAATTGCCTTTCCCACTGTGCTTTTGCACAGATCCATAGTAGAACCAGCTCAAGGAAGAAGAATTAAAAAAAAAAAACAATAAAAAAACAAAGCCCCCACAAGCCCCCACCAATTTGACAAGACAGGACGCCGTGTTGCATGTCACTCGTGTGTTCCCCAAGAGAGCTGGTGAGAGAAGGAGCGGTCAGCGAGGGATGCTGGATCTGGTGCTCAGTGCACTGCTGGTAGGTGCCTGGGTGCAAGAAGCAGGAGTCGGTGCAGGGCTGCACGCGTGGTTCCCAAACAGGCTGCTCTGCTGCTGGCTGACAGCATCCATGGTGTATCTTGGGCTGGCTGTTGCCCAGGTTTTGAGAAAACTTGAGTCAGATTTGCATGCAGAATGACTCTGTTGCTAAAACCTTCTTGTTTTAAAATGCGATTTTAGATCCACACATTTTACACTCTCTGTAGAGCATGTCTAGACTTTAAATAAAACCTTAAGGAAGATATTAAAAGGATAGCAGCACTACCAGGTTTGCATAAGGTAACAGATTAAAATAAGTTATCCTACAGAGAGAAATCTTTTTCTCGCTGAAAACTGTTTGGTTTACGAGAACTTCATCATGTTTGAGCAAAGTTGTGTGGAACTGAGTCTAGTTGCTTGAAAGATTACTTCTGTCCCTGTGATATACCGCCAAGCCAAACTCCGCAGAGATTCACACATTCGAGCTCTGCAACTGAAGTATGAGGAAGCAGCTGGCAGGGCGTTCATTCTCTGTGAAGGATCCCCAATTTTGGAAAGCTCTATCCACCATCATCCACCAGAGCCTGGATTTGCTTACCTCTGGGAGTGCAGCGAAGTCCATCGTTTTTTCTTCTTTGTTAAGACTGTCGGTGGGTTTGGTTTGAATGGGTGTGTTTATGAGTGGTCCTTTTACTCGTGCCTGATTTTTAAATTTCACAGCTGAGATCCAGGGCAGGCATGTGTATTTTCAAACAATAAATGTAATTGACTGCCACAGTTCTGGTAATAACTGAATTTACTTGGTTGGTTTGGTTGAACAAAGAAGTTATGGTGGCTATTGCATCAATGAATTCAATTTTTCCCAATTTATAAAATTTTACAAAGTATTGCCTGAGAAATTCCATCCTTCCTTATTTTCCTACAGTTCCTTCTTTCTTCCTTTCCTTTCTTTCCCTTAATCAAAGAGCACAAGCTTACATAAAACTTCAGCAAAAGAAAGTACCGTGCTATGCAGCATATAAGCAAACTGCAGAATTCACTACTATGCACAATCACTGAAGCAGTTCTGTAGTGAGTTTAAAAACTGATTGGATACTTTTAGCAATACAGCAGAGCTAAAGAAGGCTGTGCTGTCTGTATGTCTATGCTGTATGTATAGATACATAGCTATGTATCTATATAGATAGATAGCTATATAGATATCTATATAGATACATAGCTATGTATCTATATATCTATGTGTGTATAAACGTAGAAAAGGAGGACTCAATTTCTCAGAGCTGTAGTTTTTGAGACATTGTGAAAATCACTTTTACTAAAAATAATTAATATTTTTAGGATGAATAATTAACATTCATTCTTCTGGGCTTACGTTGATGGCCTCTGAGGAAATTTGAAGACTTATTTTTCTATGTATAGCAGCGAGTAACTGGCAGCATGGTACTGGGTCATTAGGTGTAGAGCTTATTAGGCAGGGATTCTTTTTTACCTTGCTATTAAGTGGTTTTTTCCAAAGTATTTAAAATTTTAATTTTCTGTTTTGCCTACCATTGCAAATGTATCCTGAGTACTTTATGAAATGTCTTCAACAAAATGTTTATTTTGAAAATGAAATAAAAGTTCAGGTTCTGATGTGTGCCCCTCACCACTTGTAGTTCTCTCTATTCTGTACACTCCACATATAGTATGTTGTCTTACATTCTCCAGAATACATCTCGTATATAACACTCTGGAGATGGTCCTGCTTTCAAAAGTTATAAATTGACTATGCTGGCTTGACACTTTTCACCAAAAAGTGTCTATAACCTTCTGTGACAAAAGCTTGTGGCACAATGGTATAGCCGTCATGACAACAGTTTTCTGGGACTGCCCAGTGAAAGCACAACTCTTAAAGCTTCTGAATTTAAGTGGGATACATGGGCACGACTTAGTTGGTGGTAAAGAAGATGTAGTCATGTAACTCACCTAGAAGAAGAATCCTAGCATCCAAATTATGGTATGCAAAAGTATCCTTGACAGTACTTGGTTTTAATAGTTATGCAGTATGTTTCTGCAGCTAGAAGGAAAATGTAGTTATCTTCTTGGGCTTCTGTTCATCTTGCGAGGTGAGAGAGTCATGTATGTTCTACAGAAAAGAAGGGTCAGAAAAAAGGATGCGCTAGAAAAATTTCTTACAAACATCCTAATTAAATCAGGAAGAATGACTGTGTGCCTAGTTTAATTGTTACAGTATTTATTTTTATCTAGCCTTATGGAAACAACCTTCAAAATTTAACTGTGTATCTTGAAAGTATCTCCAGAAATTCCAATAAATAGCTTTTGCATAAGCATTCATTAGAAACCTTTGGGAGAACATAGTCATTGGCACATCACTGGAATTACAAGGTGAATATATTCACATACGTGAGTTTCTTCAAGCGGAGAAAGCATTGCCTAAATGAAACAAACGTTTTGGACCACATATGTGCTTACTATTCACATCTGGGCAAGGGAGAGAAAATGCTTTTCTGAAATTTATGGATCTTTCCAAACAGATCTTATCAATGCCTCAAGTCATCTTTTAAAGGGCACCTACAACCTCGATGCATCTTCCTTAATGCTTCTCTTGTTCTGGAATGATGTTTCCTACACACAGTTCTTCAGAATCCTCCTTCATACCTGTGACACTGTTTTTTTTCTTAGTTCTCTGCACGCATCACTAATTTTTAGTATCTTTCTCTTTTTTTCTATCACACCTTTCTCTTCCTAAAAATAGCACAGAGCTCTGTGCTATTGTGGACTCATGACTGAGTTTCGGTTCCTGATCTTGCTAAATCAAATTTCCCATTGAGGGCTAGACCCATCAGCAGCTTAAGCTGATGGAAACGACTTCCTCCTCCTCACCCAAATCTTTTATTCTTCCTAGACTTTCTCACCACATTATCGTCCCTCATGTTGCCTGGGTTCATAACTTGGGAATCACTTTCATCTTTAGCAAATGCAAAGAACCACTTGCTGACTCAATAATAAGCAGGGTACTTAAACATAAAAGTTTTTGTAGAGCAGCAGTATATATTTTTAAGTTCTTCAGTTACTGAGAGACTGAGCTGATAATCTCATGGCCACCGATTGCTTCCCCAGCTGGGCTTCTTTGGTGTTAGTCCCAGAACCGCACCTGAATCAAGCTATGCTCTATGTGTCCCACAATCACTGATTTTCTCCTTACCAGCAGGCAATAACCAAATCATTTATCAGCATTAATCTGGAATTAAATGCCTTGATGCACAGCCTGGATGCGATGTAGTCGTTTTGAGGAAGCTGAAGTTATTTACCACTGTCAGCAGCACTACAGGCATGAGACCATTCCAAACTACATCAGCATTTTTAGACTCTCCCAAAGAAAGAAACCTTCATTACTGCATTATTTTTATTAATATGCCTTTGAAGTTGTTTTTATAGTAAGAGTTGGCTGCAGGATTACCTGAAAACAGCACAGCGAGAGTAAATTCTGCTGAAGGGCAAATACGTTTTACAGTTATTATTGATGCAGAATGACACATAAATAGAATGTTTGGTAAAATAAACATTTAGCAGCTACATTTTTGAAAGTATCATGAGTAATTCTCTGATGTGCAAATTGCTATCTTTTTCGTCTTAGCTTCAAGCCTGAAAAAGAGTTGAACGTTTGTTAAAACAATTGTCTACCATTATTACAGAATTATCAAATTACGCTTTTATCATTTTGTACTAGAGGGTTTTTTAACAATGTTAATAATTTAAAAGGATTTCAGAAAATAATCGAATGAAGTAAGTAACCTGATCAGACAGTGGGGATACATAGAGCTGTTCAAATTAGCTATTTTTTAAATTACGCGTCTTTGCTTCTTAAAGCCGAATTTCAGAATGATTTGGAAGGCTTCCTTATGCTCGTCTCTGTAATTCAACACAACCCGCTGTTATCGGCAGAGGCTCCCACTACACGCTTTGTGACTCCGTTGAGACTTATCGCTTCTGCAAGAAGCCGCTCCGACAAACAGAGCTGCCTTCGCGAGCCGAGCAGGGACGGGCGGCACGGTCTCACGGCGAGGGCACGGGAGCGGGGCGCGGGGGCCCCCTTTCTAATCTCAGCTCTGTGACTGACCAGCCCTCTGACCTTGGACCAGATACTCCTGTATCTCCGTTTCCCCTTTTACCCTTCGCCTGTCTCAGTTATTTAGACCGTAAGCCGTGTGTGACAAGGAGCGTTTGCAGCCGCGGCACCGTGTGTCTCAGCTGAGGACTCGAGGTATTGCCGTAACGCAGACAAAATGCAGTCACTTCAACATCCCACGTGCCATGGGAAATTAGCTAATTAAATAGCACATTTTACAGCTAAAAGTAAAATTATGTACGTTCGGATGCATCTCCCTATTTTTACTTTGTTAACACATTTGTAAGAGTTTCTCTGCTGGGCTGTAGTCATTACTGAATAGCAAGTGTGTGCTGTGAGGGTTTTACGTGCAATAAGCTAGCAACGGGAATTTAACCCACCTTCAACCTCACGCTCTTTGTGGAAGAAGACAGGAGTCTAAAGGTTTCCCTTGCTCAGGTAATGTGTCCAGATTTCCACTGGGATTTCCACTGGATTTTCCCGGTGTAGCAAAGCAAATATTTGGTAGGACATGTGTGACAATTCTACCAAGGAAAGAAAAGCCGGAATAAAATGCCATAATTCTTCTCCACAAACTTATTTTTACTACTGCCACAAGAAGTAATGTCTGCTTACACTCAGTAAACCATTTTGCAGAGTAAGATGATGCCGGTTTCATACCATCAGGGGTCAAAATAGAGGTTCATTTTATGGCTCTGACCCTAATTTGCAAAACCCTGTGTTTCCCAGCCTGTAAGGCTAGCTTCACTGTAGAGGTGCCATGCTCAGAAAATCTTCACAGTTGGATGGAAAAAGGAGGCTGAATTATGATTCTGCAAAATTGAAGTAGTGGCATATTGATTATTCTATAGGTTGTATTGATTATTCTATAGGTAGTTTGGTGCACCGCAATGGGGATTGAGAAGTGTGAGAAATGGGAACAGGCAGCAAATTGCCTTGACAAAAACTTAACAGTTTACTTGCAATACACATCCAGTATGTGATGCAACACCTACACAGTGTCAGGTGGCATGTCTTTTCTGAAGGGCTGCTAAGACACAGCAATTAACAGGGAATCAGTGAAATGATTTCCTGGAAAGGTAATTTCACTATTTTTGCTCTGCGCTGTTTGTTTGCAGGGGGCATTCTTTGCTCCCCCATAGTTAAGCTAAAGACTGATTCTTAAAGACTTCATTGCATACAGTGAAAAAAAGCGTTGGCAAATGGCATGCGTTTTGCCTTAGGAACTACTGTATACAGCTGAAATCAGCCATACATTTGTACGTATGCCACTAATAAGTCTGCACACAACATCAAGTGTCTTTTTGCGTGTAGTACTCGGCAACCTTGAAAAACTCTTCCTAAAAGTCTTTTCCCATATTCTCTTATCTGACGTGTCTTTTTTAACATTTAAAACAGGCCAAAAGTAATAATATTAAAAAATGCAGGCCAGCTAGGGCAATCTACAGACTGCAATGGAAAACTGTTTTTAAAGAAAAGAAAAGTTCAGCTAGGAACTTGGTAAATATAGGTGAGAAATGGTTTGCACTCTCCCTACAAAAGTTGGTTTTTAGTGGCCGTCTTAGAAGCAGCATTACTATGTCTTGCCCTAATGATAAGGTTAGTTGCTTGGTTTGCAGATTAAGTCCTGGATGAAGTTATAAAAAGAAAAAGAGATGTTGAAACAATCCCTGGAATAATGAAAGAGCATCAATATACCTCTTATCCTAGGGATGCATAACTGGGGGAAAAAATGTAACATTTGAAGGTACTGTCTGGACAGAAAACAAAATCCTTAGGCTCTCAGAGTGGAATCTGAGAATGCTCACAAGCCAAGGTTGCAGTGAAAGCCCTGCAGTTTGTTTTGTGGATCTGGTATGCTTATCAGCAACACAAAAAAAAAAAAATCTCAAAAATGCCACGCTATCACAGGAGCCTTCCCAAGGAGCCACTCATGTGCCTGTCTGCTGGGACGCTGACCGTTGTGATGGGTTCTTGCTCCGTGAAGCTCTGTTCACGAAGACAACAACCAAGACTAACTCACTTGATGCAGCTTCAGAGCACCAGGGTAAAAAGCATTTGGTATAACTTTAAACCTCAGACAAACTTGAATTAGACTTATGGAGAAAATTCTCACCATCATATTCTTCAGTGCCAAGTCAGAAGTTTCACTTTTACATGAACAGTGGCAGATTTCCTAAAAAATAGTAAATACAATTGCAATAAAGAGTGTTCCTTGTATTAGATCAGGAGGTATCTGACTACTTCTGATTGCTTGACTTTAGTGTGACTTCACCTGCTACTTGGAATGATTCGATCTGCTCATAAGAGAGAGTATAAAAAGAAAGAGAAGAGAGCCACTGTGGGAGATCACCACATAGCCATCAGTGTCATTGCCATCAGATTTGTCTTTTAAGTTTTTATCGCCGATGGACTTTTCACATCTGAAATGTTCTAATGCTAGAAAACTACTGGATAAGCAATTCATATGTGAAACAGCTGCAGGCTTTCTTTATGCTGCTGGTACTAATGAAGTGCATTTATTGAGGACTTCTTGTTTTCCAGTGGCAACATTTAGCTGTGGTTCCTTCAGGACACAACTATAAGGTATATGGTAAATTTTTGTGAGGTAACAATTGATATGAAAACAGCATGATTTAAATCATTGAAATTAAACTGATGCAATTCAGAGCCGGTGAAGGTAAACTGGTATAACCTGAGTCGATGCCAATGAACCAATGTCCAAAACAAGACATGTTTATTTAAATAAATCAGTTAGCAGCATATGTAATCATCATGTACCTCTAGATGGTGTCTTCCCGGCTTCACTAGTCACATCGACGGAACAAGAAATTTGTCTAAAATGTCTAAAATTGGCTAACCATGCACGTATTTGGGGCCCTCACTACAAGAAGGACATTGAGTTGCTGGAGTGTGTCCAGAGAAGGGCAACGAAGCTGGTGAGGGGTCTGGAGCACAAGTCTTATGAGGAGTGGCTGAGGGGACTGGGGTTGTTCAGTCTGGAGAAGAGGAGGCTGAGGGGAGACCTTATCGCTCTCTACAGCTACCTGAAAGGGGGTTGTGGTGACGAGGGTGTTGGTCTCTTCTCCCAAGTAATTAGTGATAGAATGAGAGGAAATGGCCTCAAGTTGTGCCAGGGGAGGTTTAGATTGGATATTAGGAAAAATTTCTTTATGGAGAGAGTGGTCAAGCATTGGAACAGGCTGCCCAGGGAGGTGGTGGGGTCACCATCACTGGAAGTGTTCAAAAAATGTGTGGATGTGGCACTTTGGGACATGGTTTAGTGGGCGTGGTGGTGGTGGGTTGATGGTTGGACTTGATAATCTTAAAGGTTTTTTCCAGCCTTAATGATTCTGTGATTTAAAAATGGATGAAACATTTATCTTAATGCTGCATGATAATCTTGTTTTAAAAGACATCACATTGCAACAGAAATAGTACACATGTAAAATAGATGAAAAATGGGTAAGTGAATTCAAGAAGTAACTATTGGTTGGGAAGGATTGTCAGGTGGAGCTGTTTCCAGTAGCGTTCAATGAGGATTAGTGTGAGTCCTGGCATTGCTCAGTAATTTCATGAGCAGGGCAGAAAGAAATACAGTGAGTAAAAGCTAGCGAGTAACTAACAATAAGGACAGAGCAGTTGTACAAAGGAGTTTAAGTTGAGTGTGTTATTGTTCCAATAAAATGTGTTGATATAATAAAAAATAAAAAATAAACTAGTACGTTTCAACATACACCTCTAGTATGTAATGGATTTTGTAGTGCTTAAAGTCTTCAAGGACAGGTGCTTTTCTAGAAGCTATCTTTCTGTCAAACATGCATTATCTGTACTCTGTACACATTGCATAGGTAGGAAATAAGATTAAAATCTATTAGAAGAGTCCTTTCTGGTGTTGGCTTTTAGAAGTGCATATGTAAACAGCAAACCTTCTGCACATTGACCAGACCTGATAAGAGCAGTTGGTCGTGTCACCTGGGTGCTTAGGCATGGCACTGCTGCAGGAGCCTGGGCTTTTTCTGTGTGGCTGTGTTATGCAGGAATTAGGGTCCCAGGTCTGCTGGAGCGCTGATGTACACGGAGTGTTACTGGGAGGAATCACAGCGTTTTCTGAGACAGACCGTTAAGGGTGCCCACGTGCTTCTTCCAGGTTAACAGCTTTGCTTGCAGTGCAGTTTTCTGCACGGGAGTTATACTGATGCAGTTCCTAGTGTGGATATAGATATGTTGGATGCTTTTATACTGGAGCAGCCTTTTCCCTTTCCTATTTGGAAATAAACCAGACCAGCTTAAGCCTTTGAACTGGCAAAATTGCGAATGGGGTTACAGCACTTAAAGGATTCCAGCGCAGCTCTTGCCTTGCTTTCCTCTAGGCAAGGTCCACACTTCTTACGCTGCTGAAAATAGATGCCTTGAACTTTCAGTTCAGAACGTGAAGAGATGCCCTAGGCACACAGCTGTACCATTTTAAGTCTCCTTGGTTGTGTGATACAATGTGCAGTAATGCTGAAGCTAGACGATGTAATCTAATCTAATCTAATCTATCATTCAGTATTTAAATATGTGAAGCAGAGACAACACAGCTAAGACTATGCCAATAAATTTGCCATCATTTAAAATGCCTGTTTTCCAATGTTTCTTTTTTTGGGGCGGAGATATGCACAGAAGCATTTGAAAACTTGGGCAGAAAAATTTTTACTTTCACATTTGTCAATACTCAGGAAATTTCAGCTCATGAGCTTGTTCTAGATACATTTTGAAATCTTTATACCCAGCATTAAGCACCAACTAGAAACTGAAAGTGAAGAATAGTAAAGATTAATTTTTTCCACATATTTCTTATGATTAATATAAAAAGTATGTGTGACAGAAAAGGATCACAGACCAATAGCACCACTTCCCCTGTAATCTTTATCCCTTTCCTGACTAAGTGCTATCTGCTAATACAAATCCCCAAGATCCTGACCTCTCTTTTTTGCTTTCCTTCCCTGCAAGCACAGTGGAGGAAATGATTCCTGTCACGTAGCCAAAGGGGGCATATTTACATGGCTCCACATGATGTGACGAGGAAATCCTGTCGCAGAGAATTCAGGAGGAAAACAAGTAGGTTGCCTGTTCTGCCCCTCTTTGGAAGTCTTGCCTCAGCTCCTCTACAGGTTTGCTTCCTGAATCGCCACTTCTGTGACTTTATCAGTACAGATCTCTTTGTTTCAGAGTTTTCTTTCTCCATTTCTGAAAGTGGAAGTTTCCAGGATATTATTCTCCTTCCTGATATCTTGCCATATATTAAGTGATTAAGTTGTTGTCTGCTGCGGATTTTTGCTTTGCTGATTTTTCTTGTAGTACTAATATTTTTTTGTTCCGCCACTGATCATCTTTAAGCTCTGCACCAAAGTAAGGAACCACTGTAAGTGCGTTAATTCCATTCTCTTCTGGGCTGGGGGGAAAAACCTCCACTGCAGACAGGTGGGTATTATCGTTTGAAATCCTAAAGCGTTCAAATAGCTTTGGCTGTAGCCTAGACGAAACCAAACAGAAGGGCTTAACATTTGTTTTAAATGCATTTAGTACGTATATAGTACTATGGTTAAAATGTTCTAGATTATATTATAAACAGTGTATGAAAACTTGGTGGGAGAGCTTCCTTTCATCTGCCAAGTCAATACCTACAAAGCTGATTTCCCTTCCTTACCGGCTCTGAGATCTGTAATCAAAATCATCAGTGAAACGCATCAGTTGACTAGGAGGGAAACCTTTAGCAAACGTAGGACACTGTGTAAAATCAACGTGGAACTTATGCAAAAAAGCGGTTTTGTTAAATGCTCGTTACAGTAAAAGCTACGGAGTGGTTGTTAAGAAAGCGTGATGCATGGGAGTGTCGTTCTGCAGGTTCAAACCAGGAATACGCTCCTTCAGCTGCCGGCCAGGTCGCATGCGTTTAGAGCTGGATCTGATCAGAGACCACAAGATTAGATACAGAAGCACTTTTCCGTTGTAGCATTAGTTTTGATCCACAATGCTGTACATTAATAGCTTTAAGCTTTGGGAACATTTAGGTCTAGATCCTGCTTCATGTCTCAGAACTATTTCTACTTTTGTGCAATGGGCAAGAGCCTATTTTAAAACATCTCCGTTTTCAGAGAAGGGTTTACCTAAAGAGAAGGATTTTATGATTCATTCCAAACCCGTAAATCTACATACATGTTTTGGTCTGTGTCTCCTATTTGTACAGTCTTTCAGAATGACATAGAAGGGACACAGCAGGCCTCCAGTGATTAAGTAAAATTTACCAAGATCAAATGATGCTGCTGTGTTCTGCCTTTTGCCAGTCTCAGGATATGGAGACTCAGATCCAATTTCCTAGTCTGGCATCTCCAGTGTGGCAGTAATTTAGAAACACAAAAAACTAATGGTCAAAGCCTTGTCATACCCGTCAAAGGGATTGTGCAATCGTTATTTGCTTAATTTTTTATTGTTTTTCTTCTTTCCAGTAATACTGGAGTTTGTCCAATGCTAAAAACATTTTTGACCTGCTTAAAGATGTTTGGGCTGAAAACCTGACATCTTGTGTTTAAGGTAAGAACTACTAGAAGGATAGATACTCTTGGGGAACAACCAAGTCCAAGTTTCACAGTATAAAGGTGTACAACCCTATAGAATAGAAACCTGTAGAATACAATAAATGTTTCAGGAGAAAAAGCAAATTTTCTCCTTAAAAATAGTAAAAAATAAGAAAGGCCAAAAATACTAATGACCTCCGATTCTATAGTGCACCTCTTTCCCCCTCTCTCCTTTGGAGTGGAACGTAAAAAGAGGCAGAAGAAGTAGGAGTACAAGGGGAAAGGCAAAAAACATTACATGTATAAACATTCTGGAGGTTTTTCTTATTTTATTGAAAACCCCTCAAAACACTAAATACATTTAAATTTCCTGTTGCAAATGTTTGTTTTATTACTGGATCTCTGTATCTCAGAAGGTGAATGAAGCTGAGAGATGAGACAATTAAAAAAGACAAGAGGACAAGAGCTACAGTTCTAGTCCTGCCTTATGATTTTAAAGGAAAAAAAAAATCCAGTATAATCATGGACCGTAAAGTTGTCAAAGATTAGAAGATGAGGGCTTTTCCCCTCACAGTTTACTATCAAGAAGTATGTAGGGAATAGTGAACACCGTGAAAAGACCTGACTTGAGTAAGAGGCCGGCACTATGAGAAGGTTGACTAACACTGCTCCTAAATACAGCACCTTGACTATTGGGTCTGTGATTTGGGGTGTTTCCCACACGCCGCTGGGACGTGGGACCAGGCCTCTGCAGCTGCCCACCCGTGGGCATTGTCCGTGTGGCCACCTGCCCCACGCGTGGCCCTCAGCTCGCTCGGCAGTGCTGTGGGACGGCGGCGTCTGCGCCGACTCTGCTCTGGCAGGTGGGACCCCGCAGGATACAACACCGACGTGTAGCGGGATGATTGCTGACAGTGTGTGCTGCTGATGTTTTAAAGCTACATAGGGTTTCTTTTATAGATTTTCTCAGTTAAGCAAGGAAAAATACAGTTTCTGCATGTTTGACTGCTGCTTTATGAGACCATCAATTTTTAAGAGGCCTTTATGAAGTCTTGGTCTGGGCAAACATAGTTATTAGGTAATTTCAATCAAGTTCTAAAAAGAAAATAAAAACTACAAAGAAAGTAGTAAAAATGGGCAATAATAAAAACTCTTACGGATTTTGTGTGTGCAAGGGGAAGATTTGGGCTCAGTTTCCACTGACAAAAAGAGAGGGAACTGTAGATCTCTGACATGAGTCATTGTCCCTTGCTCATCATAAAGTCTAATTTTCAAGTAGTTTAGCCTCAGATTACCAGAAATAATTTCTGGTGCCACTCTTGATAATGTTGATGAGACAGCTGTAGATTTAAGGGTCATTAAAGAATTCTTATTCACAAAATTATGCACTTACCTTTAATCACATATTTAATTCTCCTTGAAGCTAATGGGGTTTAAAAATGTTCTTCAGCCCTTTTGCTTTCAATGGAACTTTAACGTTCTCTTCAACTGTAAATTTCCTTAAATGTTGCTCTTAAGTGGGGACTTTCCCCATCCTGCTCTGCAGGATCAGCCTCCAGGTCATTGCCCCGGGGCAGGCTCCAGCCTCCCAGGTGCAGGGGACAGAGAGCGCCGGGATCTGGAAGGGGAGCAGGGGGAAGCTCTGCGGCCTCAGGGAACTCTGCAGCGGGAGAGACGCTGTGTGCACTCCGGGGATGGTGTCTATGCGGATGGGAGGAGGGCTGGAGCCTCCCCGGTACCTCAGATTCCGAATCATCACCCATGCGGCACAGGCAGCAAGTACCGCACCTGGTTTTTCCCGCTGCAGATACAATTAAAGTTTTTTTCCCCTGCTCCTCTGCAGATTTGGACAGGGGCAGGGTAGTTTCCCGTATTATTTTTCTGCTGTAAGTGCCTTTTATGAAGAAGTATTAGGACCTGATAGATGATTTTCAGTCGCTTGTCTTCAGCGTCCCCTTGGCCCTGGTGTGTTTTCTGCTTTGTGGGGAAATTTTCTGTTTCGTATATTCAGCTAAACGTCCTTAAAAGTACACAAGAGAGTAAAATGCTGATATTTCATTTCAAAAGGTTTTATGAAGAATTGTAACTATGATTATTGTTTACTATTTTATTTAAAGGAGAAGCTCCATTCAGGGACAAAGAAAACAACCCGTTTGGTATAACCGGTCAAATGACATTCCAGGAGCATTAACCAGGAGCATTAATGTCACTGGGGGTCCCCAGTGACTGAAACTTCAAAACGTGTGGCTTCTCTCTGTTTATTTAGTGACAGAAAATGTGGCATGATTTTGCCAAATTATTTGGAAGAGGCTTAACAGTGAGTAATCTGAGTTTTCTGTCTGTTTTTCCATTCCCTGTGAAATTCAGTAGTAGTACCTAAATTCATGTGTGGTGTGCTTCTAGTGACAGAGTAAGAAGAATAAACGAGTCTGTAGTGAAAATATCTGACTATGTATTGAGTATAAGGACAAGATGGAGAGCCATGGGGTAGCCAAGGAGAAACATGGGTAAATGGATTTTATCTACTTCAATGTGGAGCAATAAAAAAATGATTTATTTATTGTTACCTATCAAATAGGCAAGTTGACTTATTTACCAAACAACCAGTTTGTTTGTTGTTGTTTTTTTTTTTAAATTGTCACTACATCACTGGAAGGAAAGAGCATAGTTTAATTTATTTTTCTTTGCTACCAGGTAGAAATGTCCTAATCTGGTTTCTTTCTATTTGGAAAGGAAGAAACATGATACTAACAACTCTTTATTGTTATATTGCTGAAACATCATAAAGAACCATAGCTATAGTTTAACTTAACTTACTAAAAGAGTCCAAGAGCTAGAGTTATGCCTTGTTTAAGTTTACACAGTCATACAGGGATCAACCTGACAGTAGGTGCATTATCCAAAACAGTTTTGCTAAGCAATGCTGCTATTTTATTTAGAAATGGTTTTATAATGCAAAGTTTTGTCAAGACTTTGAATGAAGCAGCTCTCAATAAATCTCAAATTGCTTTACAGATGTAGGTAAATATCACCGTGCATGTCCCATGTCTATCCAGGCATAAGCATCCATGTCTGTCCTATGAGCTTTATGCTGCATTAAAATGTCCAGCTGGACTCACGGTACTCTTGTGTCTACCAGATATTTCTGCCACCCTGGTTCACAAAAGTCCTATTAGCACAGAGACACACTTGTCTGCACCATGGTCAGCCCATAACTGAACATGCCACCTACAGAACTGGATCTGCTTGATCTCTGCTGGTACCAGCCTCTCCTTGGCCCTGGTAGAATAAACTCAGCATCTTGCAAGGTTTGTTCATGAGTTTTCCTCAGGACCTGTCTGTACTTCTACATGGTGAATGCTTGCTTTGCAAACCTAGCCATAGCAAACCAAGCCCAAGAAGCAGAGACCTGTGGGATCCCTCTCATATCCCAGGGGAGCCCACTTGGTACCACTCTTAAAAGTATACCCAGGCCTGGGCCAGCCAGAGCTGACCATGCCAGGAACATGACTGTGAACACCTCCCTTGGGTTTACAGGCAGGGTAAGCGTGGGATGGCTGGGGCTTTTTGCTCAGGGTAGCAAGTCAGGAGACAAACACTGTACACTATTTCTGGCAAGAGACAAAACCTATTGTTGCTATTCAGTTTCCAAAATAACTTTGTTCTTTTCTCCCACAGAGGCTGAGGTGAAGTCATCCCCGATGTTGCAGAGAGAGCCACCCTGCAGACTCCATGCCCCAGGGTGGTGGAGAAGTCACACCATCTGCTTTTGACAAAAGAGTTGCTGAGCAACTCTAGAATAGGCTAAAGCGAGTCATTTAACAAGCAAATAGAGCAAGCCTTATGGTTAGCATGTTTCCAGGTTTGACCCTCTGAAGAAACCTCCCTTGGCTGCAGGGACAGCTATGCTCCTCTGCTCCAGCCCACCAGTCAGCCCCCATGAGAAGTGGGTGAGCTCTGCCCAGGCATCTGCCTCCCTTAGTTGCCTCCAGCAGCACTGCAAGGTTCCCCAGGGAAACTGGGACCTGTCACCCTCCTGAAGGGTCTTCCTGGCCCACCCTGCCTTCACCTCTGGTCCAGCAGGAGGTTTAAACCCTCAGTTACACAGAGTGTATTGAGGGATGCCATCCATAAATCATCCAAGGGCAAGGGCTCTGCTCTGTGTTCCAACAGTGCATATGGAACCAAAAAAGAAATACTGGTCCAAAACCTGCTCCCCTGCATTCCCTCTATTGTCTATATATCTTCTATATCTCCTTGCACTCCAGAGTGAGACTGATTACCTGAGAGGATGCCCTCGCTCCCCGGAATGCCAGTGTAATGGTCATGCTCAGGAGGAAAGGACCTTACCATTACTAGGACCCTTGCCAAAGCCCAGTGGAGGAAGAGGAGGGTGGTGAGGATGAGGAGG
Source organism: Phaethon lepturus (assembly GCF_000687285.1). NCBI lineage: Eukaryota > Metazoa > Chordata > Aves > Phaethontiformes > Phaethontidae > Phaethon > Phaethon lepturus. The sequence goes on from NW_010518476.1 coordinate 16,216, forward strand.
ACAGAGCATTTGACAGTAGATGGCACATACACTGGTGGCAGTGGAGTGGGGCAGTGTGGTATTTGTATCCAGATAAAAACCATGGATGTTAGAGTTGGCTCTGAGTATTCATGCATCTGGGCTATGAGCAGGGCTGGTGTCTGTTTAAGGTGGCCAGCTGGCTAGAATAAGCTCCAATGACTATTTTCTTTTGGACTGGGTGTGGGAAGGAAAGGAAAACAAGGAGCTGCCCTGGCACAAAATTAGAGTCAGATGCACAAACTTGTGGGATGCCAGCCAGCGAGGTACGATGTTGCTGTCTAGAGCTTTTCCAGCTCAGCTGAAACCGGCTGCCAGGGAGATTTTGTCAGCTGATAATCACCAGCAAGGGAGAAGAGCTCAGTATGGAGTAGGGAGGGGAGATGCTGTACAGCTGAGGCAAGGAGCCGGGGGGAGTCCAGCCATTGTAACCACACTATCCAGGCAGGTCTCTGCCAGGGTGGTGTGGGGAAGGCACTTTCTGACTCTGGCCGTAGCCCATCCCTGGTGAGAAGAGCATGTTGGCTCAGCTCTGGTGAGCAGGACATCTCCGCAAAGCTGTTCTGCAACTGCGCATGGCAGGGAAGCGTGACTCTGAAGTCACGCAGCGTGTACAAAGAAGCTCAGCAGCTCAGCACGTGTGTGAGCAGCGTCAGTGCTGGGGTGCAGACCCAGGCTGATCAGGCTACGCTGCTTTGTGGGTCCTTCAGTGGACTTGGGCTTCTGTCACCCCTTAAGCCTAGAGGGTGTGCAGACCACCTCAGAAGGTGGAGTACTAGGTGCCCTCAAGTTTTTTTTCCCCCAATAATCAAGCTAGAATGCTCTTTTTCTGACTCCAGCTGGCTAGATTCAATCAGAAGTTGCAGAAGTTATCCTTGAAAGCACTGGGAGAGACAGCCTGGTAGATCATATCAACATTGTTATCTCACCTTGATCCCATGCTTGCATATCTGCTTGTATACTCTTTGCCATTTTTTACTTTGACTGCCGTATATATTTTGGTTTAGCAACAGACTAAACATCTAAAATACAGTAACTAGGTAGCTACCATAGAAGGGAAAAGATAAAAAACTTCTTTAGGAATAGGAAGCAGAACTGGAAGAAACAGTCCTTGAAGGCAAGATGACTTTACCAAGCTAGTTCAGATCCATCCAGAGATCTGTACTGTTCAACATATTCATAGAGAGCCATAGTTCAGTCAGTGGCAAACAAAGACTGTGGATGACCCTAATTTGTTTAAGGTAGTAAGGCTAATTGTAGGATGCAGGAGGAATTCATAACACTGAGTGAGCTGGCAGGAAAATGGCAGATGAAATTCAGTGTATGTGCATGTAAAGTAAGGAGGTGATTCTTTTCACTGTGAGACGTGGATCTAACTTCTCAACCAAAACAGGTAGATGTTAAAAGGAGCTCTGGAACAAGTTCATAGAGGAGATACTAAATGCATGGAAGCTATATCTAGCCCTGAAAGCCCCCAAGTTGGAAATAATTGATGGCTGGAAGAGCATTAGAGGTATGCATTGCACATACTTGTCTTGTTCTTACCCTTCCCTAAGCAATCTCTTATGACTACTTTCAGCAAGAGCACAATGGGCTAGATGGACTGTTACACAGCAAGCATTATACAAAATAATCCATGAGCATGGGTAGCATAGTGCTTGCTGTTCCTTCCTGTCTTCCTGCCTTTCTTCTTTCCTCCTCTCCTTAATGCATGGATTGTGTAAAAATGCTGAAGGTGAAACAGACCTTTAAAATTTTCAGCAGCTGCTGAAGGGATGAGGGAGGAAAACAAATTCTGCAGGATCACTGAAGGTAGGTGTTTCCAAAAGGAAACTTCTGGTTTCCTGTGATGCTCCCTTAGCATCCACTGGATGCAGACATGGGCAGTAAGGGACAGGGTTTCATCCCCTGAAAGACTAAGGGTGACTGAGGCAGAGAATGAATTGCTCCCTGGTAGTGGGATGATTTAGGGTTTTATTTTATACAAATGGCAATGCTGTTGTAATTGTGATAGTCTAAGGATATAGATGCAGCAGTTTTTGAAGAAGAAATAATACCTTTTTTTAGGCTGATGGATACAGCAGCAAAACCCATTGGGCAAGTGCTGGAGCAAAGGCACCGTGGCCTTGGGCACACAACCATTCCTCCAGGCTCGGACAGATGCCTCTGTCTGGGGCACACGGGCCTTTCTTTGCTCTGAATCAGGAGCTTTTCCCTGGGACGGGAAGATGGGCTTCTCTGCCTGAAAGCTTGCTTGTTTTCTGCAGCTCTCCCAGCTGGTCAATACAGGAAATCAGGTCTCACTTAGCTTGCTTGTATCTGTTAGGGATCTCACAGGTGAGGTGCCAGGAGATGCGTGCAAGAGATTTCAGCACCGTTTCTGGATACTGTGAGACTATTTAAATTTTTCTGCAAGCGTCTTTTGTGCACAGTTTACGTTGGGGCTTTATGACTGGGACCTCATAAAAATAAAGAATAGGGGACCTAAGATGAGAAACTGTCAGCAAAAAATGTTGCTATATTCAGTTGCCATGCGTAGAGAGACGATCAAGCCTCCCCTTCAGACAGATCCCTGGCCAGCTCGGGCTCCGGGCAGCCAGCACGTGTGGTTTGGAGCCCCGCGGGTGAGCAGTCTGCAGGCATCATCTGGGCTGCTGGCTGCCTCGGCGGGGGGGGGGGTGGTGTACAAGGTGGGCAAGGAGCCACAGTTTCTCCTGTCTTCAGCTGTGTGAAGTTTATTCTTTCGAGCAGTATAAGCATAGCCGGGACAGTCCCACATTTGCAAAACAAGGAATGCAGGCAGGGAGGAATTAAGGGATTTACTCACCCTGATGTAGGAAGGCAAGCCACAACTCACGTCAGCTACAATGTCCTCAGTTGTGTCCAAGACCAAATACTAATGAAAGATCTGTATCCTTGGCTATCTTGTGCTGTGTTTGATTGTCTGAATTGTGCTTTATGATCACTTGACCTCACTGAAACCGCAGCTTAACAGAGCTGTGCTCATCGTCATCATGCTGTCAGGGATGACAGCTTTGCCTGCCTGCTTTTCTGTTTCCCACTGAATTGCTTTGATGTGGATCCCCCACATCTTGAGTGAGCTATCTAATAAGTCACCTGCTGTGTAAAAGCTGGATGCGGTTCCTCCTCCCACTGTATTTTTTAATGAAAATAGCCATGGCATCTGCTTTAGTCAAGCCTTAAGGGACATAGCTTGTCTCATCTCATAATAGGGCTTGGGAGGGAAAAAAGATCCAAAATTTACCTAAGTTACCAAGTAAATATGTAGGGATTTTTTTCCACTTCAAACAAGGTTTGATTTAGCCCTCACCAAGGGTTTTATTTAATTTAACAATTGGTCACCTAAAAGGGGAGCATCTGGTCTAGTCCTGACTTTCTCTCAGGCAATGGAGAAAATATCTTGCAACAGGAAGGCAAGTCATGCCTCTCATCTAAGTCCTTGTTTAGGGATGGGGTAGGAGGAGCCCACTTTACTTGACTTCTGCCAGTCTCTGGAACAGGTCCAGGACTACCTTTCTATGCATAGAATTTCACTGATGCTAAATATCCATTATTCAGATGGTCTCCCAGTTATGCATTGTGAGTTGTAAGTATGCTCAGGCTGAAAAATATAATGGTCAGATAAAAAGCAACCATGAGTCATTACTGGTCTCTAGGAAAAAATGCAAAAAATCCTCAAGTATTCACTCTGAGGTAGAAAAAAATCCACAACACTTAAATGAATTAGTTGTTTGCCAAGTCCTTCAATGAAGAGCACCAGCTTCTCATTACCACAGAAGATAAAGTGATAAAACCTCAAAAAACCCCCAATTCCACAGGGTCAGTTGGAAATGGAAGAAGACATTTAAATTTCTGTCTTTTCTGGTTTTAAAGACAGAATGTCTGATTCCAAGCACACCATAAATATTAGCAAAAGAGATCTGTAATATGTGTTTTCACTGATAATGGCATCAGAGGCACCTGAAATGCAATGCCAAAGCTGCATTAGAGACCATCAGTCAGGCACCACAGAAGACAGAGCCTCCAAAAGCTCAGTCTGGGAAAACAAACTGTGTCTGAACAAGAGAAAGTATCCTGCGTGTGGGAAACAAAACATCAGCACATATATTACAGTTCTGGACAACAGTTCAGATTATTCGTAAAGTCGTGATAGGCACTCCTGGTAAATGTTGCTGGGAGCTTTCTTTTACTAGTTCTTTTATACTTGAGGGAGCATTTATAGTGGATTTCTGTGTTTAAATCTGCTGCTAAGAAGCCATCTTCCTCATTCAGTATTTAGAATACCTTTCAGAAAGATATCACATGGCGCAATGTTTGAGCTGTTGTAATCAAATTGGGGATAATCTTACAGAAGTTGTAACTTTTGGGGGATGCAACCATTATTGCTGCACTATTTGCAAATTAAGTTTAAAAAAGTCTGAAGAGAAGCAACCTGTAACAGACCTGGTGCACACAACAGTGACAAGAACACACATACTAAGGTAGGAAAGTTATTTTTCTTTTTTATCTCTAAACAGTGTCTGTACTGGATGAATGTAAAATTATCCTGATTGCTCTCCAATTCCCATCTTTCAAGCTGACCTACCTCAGCAGTTTCAGGAGCCTGTTTTCCACTTAGCTTCCCCTTCTGCACTCACCAACACTTATATCACGCTGATCTCATAATCCTAGAAGATGCTTATGTCACAGAAAGCAGTAAAGAATTTTTGTGTTGGAACATACAGGTAAGATTAAGAGCATTCATTGATGTTAAAGTCCTTATGTCCTGGCTATGTATAACACAAAACTATTTATAAACATTGAAAAAAAAGTCTGACATTAAAGTTCAAGCTATTTTCTCATTATTTCTGTCATCCTTTAGCCATCGCTGTGTGTTCAGCTTTCCCAAGGCTCCTTCAGTGAAAATCAATCTGGTCCTACAGCCCCCTCTCCTGTGCATTTATCATTAGTGCAAGAAATTTAGCAATTTAGTCAGCTGTGTAACATTTGTTTCTTGCATGCTTGTGTAGGGACTTAAAAGTTACCTCATTATTCCAAGTTTGAACAGTTCGTAGCTAGTAGTGAGTTTAGTCATTGCACCTCAATGTGTTAGTGGCGTACTGCTAAAGTGAGCCGCTGAAAAGCTGCTTCCAGAAACTTATGAAGGTACAGATCAGCACCTGCTGGGTTTTTCAGAAATGCCTGAGCAAGCTAAGCATCTCATTTTCAAAGAGAGTTTATTAGAACCTGTTTACGTTTATTTGTCTGTCTACTAAATGCCAGCCTTCACCCCCAGGCTTCTCAACACCTCTGATGTCAAGGCTCCGGCGGAAGCACTAAACTAGTTGGTAGCAGGATTTCATTTTTCAGCCTCACTCCAAGGTCAGTCAGAACTTGCCTGGTAGAATCAGAGATTAAACCAGGGATTTAATCAGGCAGCTATCATTCCTTAGGTAAAAGGTGAAGCTGGTTTTATAGTTGCGTTTACTGTGCTGGTGGCTGTCCCTCAAAAGCCACCTCAGCCAGGGAGGTTGACCTGTCTGTCACACGCAGGTCAGACAACGCTGTCACCGTGGCTTCCTTCACCCAGGCAGCGCAACAGGCAGCACAGCAGCGGCAAACTCCTGGCCAGCTGATAACCGGTGCAGCCTTTTGTTCCCTGGCTGAAGTTTCTCTTACGTGCCAAATTCATCCCAATTTACTGCATTGCTTATTCTCCCGTTATTTTCATGGGATGCTTATCCCTGTGGCATACAGGCGTGTACAACAGAACTGGTGCCGTGTGCCTTCTCAGGTCTGGAGCTGTTCCGGCTTGCAAACAAGTGCTGGAAGTAGATAGTGTCTGTAACACTATATGCAACTACTTCTTGGGTCAGCAGCATTGCTTTAACTCTCAGCTTGGTAGCATCAACATTACTTAGCACTGTTCAGTATTACTCAGCCTAAAATAGGCTCCAGCCAGACTGATAGACTTCTAGCTCATTGTTATATATACTCCTCATAATAAAGGAGTATTATTAATTCCAGGATTCCCACAGAAAGACTCATGTTGCTGATAGAAAGATCAAAAAAGAGAGTAAGAATTAGAGTACAGGATGAGGTGATGTGGGGTTGGAAGAAGAAAGTGTCAGAGGTTAGCATTTGGTGTTTCTGCAAGCCTGGCCCTGGTTGTCTCATGATGGGTACCCAGAAGAGAAAGATGCTGGGCACAGTGAGTGCCCAGCAGTGAGCAACTGGGTTTCAATAAACTTTGTGATGAAGGGTTTTACAAGATCCATTTCCCAGCTTTGAAGCTGCCAGAATCGGGCAATGTTCAATTCCCTTTCCCGTGAGACCCCTCTGTTCCTTCTTGCAACCGCCAACCTCATTCACTACACACTGTTTCCCTTCTGCAGCAGAAGGTTTGTAAGGATACTGCTACCCTTCACCGCACTGTCCCTCAGAGGTCTGTCCCTTATACGGAACTCTGTGAAAAGAAAAAAGAGTGGAGGAACAAATACAGAAAATAGAGGTGAAATAATGTCTTTTCTCTTTTCTCACATTCCACAAAACCCCAGCAGAAGGACTGCAGAGAAACTGAAGGGAAGATATAATACAGTTGCTGAAGCCCAAAACGGAAAAATATTTTTCATTCTGAGGACATGGCATATCAAATCTGGTAAGTAAGGGAAAGCCACAAGGCGATACGACAAAACCACTGCAGGTGGAATATTAAAATTATTTGGCTGAAAACTCAAGTCTTTGCTGTACTTGTGGGATTGAGATGGTCTTATAATTTGACCAAGTTTGGAGGAATTTTTCACATGAATTATCAAAGATAACATGTTGAGGCCAGTCGTCACCTGAGACCTCAGTATCACTATAGTATCTCAATAAAGAGTTGTAAAGACATTTCTAATACCAATAAACACATGGTCATCTGAGTTCGTTTTTTTAATGCATAAAAAAAGGTTTCTCTGTGTGGAAAACTTAATCAGAAAGTTTCTTAATGCTTTAATCAGCTGAAACAAACTCTCTCTGATAGGAAGATTTGGGTACATCTAGGTATACCAATACCATCAGCTTTGCTTGTCCGGTTTCACAAACCAACAAACTTACCAACAGAACTGCACCCATATGTACACCTACTGCCAAAGAGCGTGCATTTTGTACCTGTTGGTCAAGCAGTCTGGCATGCCTTACTGCACATTTTCTGCAGAATAGCATACTTTGTAGATATATCTATTCTAGTCTAAAACAAGATTATGTCTAAGAAATCATGTTATACATTTTGCAATTCAAATAGTCTTGCCTTTCTGAATTACACTTGTGCAAAACACTATGTCTGTAGAGCACACTTGTTAAAAAGAAGTCACCTTTGGAAAATAGTCACTCTGATGGGGAAAAAGGGAAACGGAAGCTTTTATCTTCAACATTAGTGGTAGAAGAATTATTGCAGATTAAAAGAGTTTCAGCATTTGTCTGTAAGGAATTTGGGTTCTGACTGTATTATAGTTTAAAATAGTGAGGCCAACTGCACTCCTAAATATGGCTTTTCCTTGCAATAAATTGTTTACAATCATAAGTCTGTCTGTGCTGTCATGATTTACTTTCATGTTTCCCACTGCTGGAGTAGAGCAGTGTTGTTCTGCCAGGGTTGCAACAGTGGATGTAATCGCAAAGAATGGGCTTTCAAGCTTTGAACGAGGGAGGGCTTGACCTACGTTGAGCCTGGTGTAGGACACCCTGACAGTGACTCCACCGTTAGTACATGTGGATCTATGTGAAGAGCTGCAAAGTGACACTTCAGTTTAAGAAAGCACCATGGTAGAGATAAACCTTATTGCAGCCACAAAAAAGTTGTGATTTACTGCCTGTTGTTGGGAAGTGGTCTGTCACTGCTGCTGTCGACCCATCCATGGCCCTAAGAGTCAACAAGGACAAACTGTGGTCCATGCTAAGACAGCTCATTTGATGCTAACAGCTGGTCTGGCAGACAGGAGGAAGCTGCTGTGACCTGGAAACTCTCAACGCGGTGTTGCTCCCTGACACTGAGGCTTTGTCACTTCTGCTGCTCACAGCCACAGTGAAAGTGTCCCTAAACTCAGCTTTGCTGGGTAGCTGGCAGGACAGTCAGCCACCAGGCTGCCGGACCAGGGGTCTTGCTGCTGCTTCCTCCCAGACACCAGCTCTCTCCTCTACCGTGCACCCTGGGAACTCCAGCTGCAGCTTGGAGATGTTCTGGTTAGTATTTGGAGTAAAAACTATTTTGGAGAATATTATCTAAGTCAATTTTTAAGCAAAAACTGGACATGAACTCTTGAGTTTTCCGGAACAGGGTTTTTCATTTTCCATCTCATCCATCATCCTCAGGAAACCCCCAAGCTCGGTGGTCCTCTGTATGCCTGCCCTAGTGAAGCTAATCTGCCAGGTTGTAGAAACACACTGGTTATCCCCCTTTTACCTTAAAAAGTCAAAGCAAAAGAGAACATCCTGATTTATCTAGTACTGAAACGGTGATCTGGGACACAGAACAGTGCAGTTCTGCCTGAAGCAACAGAAACCTCTCCCCCCGTCCAGAAACTTCTGGCCCAGTTGTGGAGTGGTAGCATACCAGTGAGAACAACCTAAATCCCTCCTGTTGAAGTTACCCCTCTTCCCATGAAATAACAAGCGCTCCACAGGAACCAGAAGACAAAGAGAGCACTGTTGTAGCTGAATAGTTGGGATAACCCCATGGTTTCCCTTCTTGGCTCCAAGGGCTGCTCACTGACTTCATACTGTGTAACACATGGGCATGAATGACATGAACAGAGAGCGCTCAGAGGAGAGACGGGAACCCAGGCATTCCTCTGTCAACATCAATCCCTATCACGTTCCTCTGGTTTCCCTTCCCCTTCTCCCCCAGTTTTTTCTTCTTCTTTTCTATGCTATGACTGAAGGAAAAATAGATAGGGGACAAATTTCAGTTTTAGTGAAAGCATTGGATTTTGGGGGGCAGGAGATGTTCAGTTATGGCTTTTAAACATCACTGTCAGGGAGAAAAGCCATGGGAAAACCAAAAATCATTGTAGCATTTAAAGTTTCTGACTAATTGGACTAATAATTCATGTATATGAAGAAAACAATACCTCTATATGTTATGCATTATGGATATCACGGTATTCATTAGCAGTTAAAAAAGCACATAGGAATGCAATATAGCATTAGGCGCATTTTAAAGACTTTTTCATTTGCCAAAAAAGTACCACAGGGTTTTTGTAGAGAGTACAACTTTAGGAAACCCTCCTGTCTTTACTAAGATTTGGGAGGGGTGGGGGGGAAGAGCAAATGTGTATTTTTGTCCTTCTTGGTTGTTACTTTCTTATGAGTCATTACTCTCTTCTTCTTTGTGCTTCTTATGAGAGTATCCATGAGCTGTATATAATATTATCTTAATTTATTTACAGATGCTTTAAGTATCTTTTAAAGTTCAGTGCATTCTCTTCCCTCCAAGCTACTCAAGCCCTTTTATTACTTTGTTCTTCTGAATCATTAACAATATTTTACCCTACTTCGATCATTATACAAAAGTAGCTATTATATGGAAACAGAGCTATGAGGAAACACTTTCTCTTATTTTTCTGGAATGAAAGCCTCATTAACCAGACTAATTCTGCCTTGGCAACTGCTCATTTTGACCCTGGTCTGGAACTATATGTTTTACGTAGCACATCGCTAAAACTGGGAGACGGAGTTTTGTTATGTACAATCCTGGTGGAGTGACTAGCTCAGTGGGACTCTCATACCTGCTGAGCGTCTCTAATGTGATTCAAGGACAGAAGCAGAGCTAAAAGCTCAGAAAAGAAGTATCTGTTGTATTTTATCATCACACACAACCAGGTTGGGTGGGAATAAGCTAGCCATGAACAGATGAAGGTTTCCAATTAGTAGAAAGGGCTTAACTATGTGTGTGGAAAGCTAACATGTTTTGGCAGCAAAACAATCTGACCAGTTTTAAGGAGGTCGATAACTATTCAACCACTTGGGTTAGTGGAGGACTAGGAGAGATCATCCACTGCGCTGTTTCTGCTCTGCAGATGCTTGGTGTGGCTATTGCAGAAAGACTTTCAGCTGACTCTGGGCCCTTGCCTGGTTTCCTCTGTCTCCATGCTGATTTTCTACATGGGTCTAGATACTGCAGTGGCAAGGTTAAAACTGTTCTTCTGATCTTTCTTCATAGCTCAGAGTGCATTCCCAGTTCAATGTCTATCAATAACTTTCTCTCACAGGAGATGCCCTGCTCTCAGGTCATGCCCTGGACTGCTGCCTCCTGTGCCTCTGTGGTTACTGGGCAGGTCTAGTCTAACTTATTCGTCATGCCTGCAACACTCTGGGAGCAGTAACTTTGCTTCAGAAAGAAAAGTTATTGCATAATTATTTATTATACAAATCACAGACCTTAAAGCAATACTGTCATGCACATTCATTCCTAGTTTACAACTTTCACTTCCCAAAGCCTTGAGTCTCTGAATGCTACCTTACATAATGGCAAAATTTTCTCTTTGGCCTGTGTGCTGGTTTTGTCTGAGAGAGAATTAATTTTCTTCCTAGCAGCTGGTATAGAGTTATGTTTTGGATTTGTGCTGAAAATGGTGTTGATAATACAGGGATGTTTTTGTTATTGCTGAGCAGTGCTTACACAGGGTCAAGGCCTTTTCTGCTTTTCAGACCACCTCACTGGTGGGTAGCCTGGGGGTGCACAAGAAGTTGGGAGGACAGCTGACCCCAGGACAGCTGACCCAGGCTGACCAAAGGGATATCCCATACCATATGACATCATGCTCAGCATATAAAGCTGGGAAAAGAAGAAGAAAATGGGGGGTCATTCAGAGTTACAGTGTTTGTCTTCTCAAGCGGCTATTATGTGCGATGGAGCCTCACTTTCCTGGAGATGGCTGAACACCTGCCTGCCGATGGGAAGTGGTGAATGAATTCCTTGTTTTGCTTTCTTGTGTGCTCGGTTTTTGCTTTATTTATTAAACTGTCTTTATGTCAACCCATGAGTTTTCTTGCTTTACTATTCTGATTCTCTCTCCTATCACACCAGGAGGAGCGAGCAAGCGGCTGTGTGAGTCTTAGCTGCTGGCTGGGGTTAAACCACAACAGTCTGGAATTTATAATTTAAAATCTGGCCCATTCCTCTGATGTCTTCACTTAGATAAAGCCACCACTGCTTAGCTGTCTATAGCCTTCTGCTGTCTGACTACCTCCAGCAACAGTAAACAAGTCCTGCGATATGATGGAGACAGAATTGAAGAGCTGTGAATTGAATAGCTCCTAATGTTGTTTTGGAGATGTACATAAGAATTCCCACAGTCTTCATGCTTATCTTTCCAAAACTTCTTTTTCTCCCTTGTTAATAGGTAAATGAAACCTTTCAGATGGGAATCTTTAATAATTCAGTGAAGGTATTTGTTGCCTCTGATCAGAGCCAGGGCATCAATCACATTGAGGTGTCAAGGAAAGAATTAAATGGAGTTGTTGAACATGTTGGCGTTGTATTGAGTGACTGGATGTTTTCTGGACACATGAGCTCAGGTTCAGCTCCAGATGAAGGCAACTCGATTCAAATGTCTACACATGAGCTTGGTGTCTGTACTTCCACTATTGTGAGAGGTGTTTAGGGTGTCATTCAACACAGCAAACACAGCTGTCTCATTTGAGGCAAAGAAACAACCAAAAAAACTCCATAGATGGTATTGTCTAGTGCTTTGACTCAGTTATCTAAGCACAAGCGTCTAATGTCACTTGAGATGTCCACACTGCCTGACTTGGCAGGTATGACACATCAGCTGCAGAAATTCATGCCCTTCTGGAAGAGCAGCTGGAGGCCAGTGGGGCTCTCCTGGGTGTATTACTTGACTCTGTGCACTAGTACATCAGTAAAAGTACTGAACACTTGAATTCCACCGATAGCTCCATTCTGCTCATGTGCAGAGTCTTAAATAGGTTTCCAAATCTGGAACGGATTCACACCTGTAATGTTTCTTCCCTAGCTATGAGAATACTCGGTGAGAAATAAAGTGCAGCTAGATGGCTGCCGTTGTCTCCTGTGCGACATGGGAAAAACCTCCTGCCGTCCAAGATGGATCCTGGGGGAGTACTGACCCCTCCATTCCCTGCTGACTTAGAACATAAGGGAGAACTGCTACCAGGAGCGGGGTGGATACTGAGCCTGTAAAAAGGCATGTGGTGAGCACAGGGACAGCTCCTGCCTCTTGCAGCTCCCAGGGGATCTTCCGAGTCTGGGAAGAGGAACAGGCATAAAGCCCAACCTCAGCAGAAGTACTGTGGAGCCTCTGCAGCCAGTTCCCCCCTCCTGTGCTGTCTAGATGAAGGTCGTTGCATGCGCACATTTTGCAACAAATGTCTTCAACTTTTACTCTTTCATCAATAGATGGCACTAGGCAGTTAGCAAGAACCATGTCTGTTTATGACATTTTTGATCAGTAAGTAGACTATCTGTTTCAGTACTCAGTACCATGTACTTTATATGGTTTAAGATTGTATTTTCACAGATGCTACCACCCTCCAAAGTTTTCTTAGTTCTAAAGGACAAAAGACATAACAAGAAGCTGGCAGTTCTGACAAAGACCCTCAGTAATGGTAGGCATAAATCTTTGATTATGATTGCAAGCATGGCCTGCAGTGGTATTTTTCTCTGTGAAAACTCTGACCCAATTTTGATTTGCCTGAATTTTGTTTATACCTGTAATTTCATATCAAGCTCCTTAGCACTATTCTGAGCTGCAAGGAACGCTTTGAGGCTATTGACAGGCTACATTTTCCAGTTTAACAGTGTATACTGGAAAATACCTTGTGAAGAACGAGATGGGGAAAGGAAAAGGTGATAATGGGGGAGTCCCATGAATAATGTGAATCTATCACATGCAATGAGGAGGGTGAGCAGACATGATATCACTACGTTTCTGAGAAGAGACAGGTATTAAAATCTCACCTGTAAGTCTGCAGCTTTTTCCATCAGGTTGAAGCAGTTAATCCCTCTGCAGCGTGTCTCATTCCCTCTGTAACTGTGAGATTGTTAAAGAAAAGCAAGGGGAGAGCTGATAAGGTACTTTTAGCTCTTGTAAAAAACATTTGTGGACCAGGATTAAGATTTCTTGATGGGATCAAGATAAAGTATATCAAAACCCCAAAAGAAGGTACAACAAGACCAATGGGAACAGATCCTTCTATTTGTGTCCGATACACAAGATACAAAGTGCTGTTTAGTCTGTTCAGCCTGGGTCTAACAGACTCAGTTGTCTCGGCAGACTGCATATGCAGCACTCTGTTAAAGATCCAAAGGTGTTTTATCCATGCAAGCTTGTTTTATGTACAAAAAATATTAAGGCAAATTTAATTTTAGTTTTCGCCCAAACTAGTTTAACACGTAATACTAGGAGTGGCTGCTGGCTTTCTGATGAGGCTGTCCCATATGTTTTGCTCTCTCGGGCAGTCTAATCTGAATATCAGATCACAGGCACAATGCTGAGTGCAAAAGAACCTGGAATCAAATAATGAAGAGCTCAATGGAAGGTCTAAGTTTCCCGTTTCTTTATTTTGCTTTCTGTTTTAGTAAGACAAGGCATTTTGGTCTGTCTAAAGGCACACGGTGTTGGGCTGAGAGAGAACTCGTCCTCTTCCCAGCTACTGCTGTCTACGGTACGTGCTAGGGACTGTTCCTGCATCGTGGTTTAACACTGAGGACACTCTGGTGCTGTCATGAGTGATGGAGATCAAAAAGACATCAGGAGGTGCCTTCTTTTGCTCATACTTGCTGGGTCTGGCTCCTTTCTTCTTCCTGTATGAAAGAGCTACAAGCAACAAGCAGCCTTAGTTTGGAAGGAATACACCTTCCACAGTCATTAACTGCTTTTAAAAATAGAATCACAGCATTCACGAGTGAAGGAAAAGCTGTAGATATGCTATGTTTGGATTGCACTCCTGCCTTTAATTACAGTGTCACACAAAATTGTAATCTCAAAATTAATTCAAATTGACTTGGAAAGGGAAACTTGTCATGCAGACTGAAAGCTGACTGCAATACCATAAACAAAAGGTGACAGTAAATATAGATGTACCCCATTCAAAGCCAAAGGCTTCCGGCCATCCTGAGGAGTGATATCATTTAACAACGCCTTAGTGAATAATCTAAAGTGAGGAGGAAAGGTTATAATTGTTGCTTGGCTAAAACTCAGGATGGGAACAGAGAGTCTCTAGGGTTAACACACGAGGTTGCTACACAGCCTGAACTGTAGATGGGGGCTGGTAACAGCTCATCTTCTCTGCAAGTACCAGGGGGGGGTTTATCTTCCATGCAGCAATGGGTTACATTGATAGTAGACATACTGCTGAGATATGTAGATACTGGGAATAAATGCAAACGTGCAGGAAGACAAAGAAAAAAACGCAAACAGTAGTAACAACCTGACCCCAAATCTCATAAAAATAAAGGAAATCACAGGCTTTTTTTCCTGTTGTTTGTTTGATTGTTTGTTTGGTTTAGCATCCTTTGGTTGGATCAGGTTAGGAAAACAACAAAACGCAATTCAGTAAAATTCACAGTAAGACACTGGTGAAGCGGTGGGTGCAATTTAAAGCATGCTCAGTGGGACACAGCAATGTGGGAAGCGCCACAGCAGAGAGAGACCCATGGGTGATGGCAGGCAGCAAAACTGAACCTTTCCCAGGGTCTCACAAGTTCAGGCTATGTATATGACAGTGCAGTTGTGAAACAAATAATTTCTTAAAATGACCAAAGTGTATATTAGGCAGAATATTCCATATTTCAATACATTCATTTTTTTAAATATCTAAAACATTCAAGCATTTTACGAAATGACTGATTTTATGTTACAGTCAGGTTGTTCATCCTATTGCTCTGAGCATCTTGTGGTGCTGCTGCTGTGAAGAGTCAAATCATCATTGGGAAACAGTGTCCTCAACAACTTTTTACTGAAATAAATATAGAAAGTATAATTTTGACAATATACAAAACTTACATAATATATTTTGCAATATGTGCTTACATTGCATTACAGTGTCTCCGGCTGCATCCTTTGGGCACCACATAATGTCTAATGTCACGGGAGCCGAAGACGTTGTTCTCTGAGCACTGATGAAATCTGGTTTTAGTATCTGTCTTAATTGCAGATGTCAAATTGAAGGGTGATATTAGCCACTCCCTTAATTTCTTTTCAAGCCTACCCAGCTGTCTGTCTAGAAATGCCTTCCACCCAAAACCCCACCTTTATAGGACTCACCTAGAACTGTGAGCTCTTCCCCTCTGGCCAGTTTATTTCAAACAAATTCAAAAGTTTTCACTTAAACACCGGCTGCAGAATTGCTTAAGCCTTGTTTTCTGAGGTAAGCAGGCTAAAAATGATCACAAACGGGAAAAATGAACTGTGCACATGTCTTCAGATGATTCTGCAGGCAGACAGGAGCTGGGGGGGACAAATTAGCTCAAGTACCAGTAGATCACAACTACGTAGCCTTTGTTCAGTTTGCAGCATGGACAGAGTTTGCTTATGGATGCCTGCAAAATGCCCTGAAAACTCAGAAATCATGGAGAGCCAAGGAGTATGACAGAGGTCTGTTCGGTCAGAGACCTGACTGATTGGTGTTACTTAACCTGAGCCACAACATAACACGACAAACCTTTCCAACTGATTTTTGCCAGAGCCCTTTAAACATGGAGTTCTCCAAAGGCTGTATTAAACTTTATTCTTGTATAAAATAGCAGGGCAGCCATTGCTAGAAAATGTCTTATGGGATGGAGTATTAGGAGATACTAATTTCCAAGTACCTGAACATGGTGCATTTGTAAGTCGTCTCTTGGATTACTCCAAAAACAGCCAACTCTTCTCCCAGTTGTTTTGCAACCTGCAAACACACGTGCCAGAGCAAACATGGCATCGCACTGTAAATCCAGCAGCCTAAGTTTGAACCTGCCTCTCAACTCATGCCCAAAACGTCTTCCCCTTAGCCAGGAGAAAAGAGGTGACCGGGTGATCCAAGCTGGTTGCGAGGTGTCGCTGGGCACGAGGGAGGCTGTGGCTGTTCCCTGCTGGCGCGGAGCTCCCGGCCCCTTTGGCCAGGGGCTGCCGCTGCCGGCGACTGCTCCGGAGGCTGGTGGTGGGGGGGCACTCAGCCGGCCACGGGCTGCCACCACCTGCGCTTGCCGTGTGGATGGATGGATGGCTTCAGGAAAGCCCAAGAAAGCTCTCTTCTTCCTCCCACGATAACCAAAGAGGTTGGATAAATCCGATATCAAACTGATGAACAAGTCTTGAAAGCCTGCCTTCTCCTGCTAAATAGATTTACAGGTAAGCACCAACTGTTTCTTTTGTGAATCAGACTCCTTGACACTAAGCAAAGCAATTGTAGTGGGTCTTCTGGGAATTAAATGTATTTATTGCTGATGTTGTTTTTAAAATAGTTGTTTACAGGGTGTCAGATAGCAAGACTGTGGATGATTCATAGCAAATAGCAGCATACCAGAACTTTAAACTCTTCTTGCATGGTAATTTGCCTGCTAGCTTGGTTGGATAGGAGAATAGTTAGCTTTCTGCTGTAAATATACTTTACGATTAGCACTTTTAAAACAGAAAAAGAGAAATATAGCATAGGAACCTCTGTTAAATTTTATATGAACAGCATTAATCAAGGGCCTTCTGTATTGTATTCTCCTTGCAATTGTGCCCCAAATTGACCATTCTCTTCACCCCAGAAAACATTTTCTGTTACAACGCCTACCCTGTGTTTGTTTTTTTAAAATGTGTATTATTTGAATTCCATGTCAATGACCTTGATAGACATCTAGGACATTTTGAAATATATACAACCAGTTACTTCATTATTTATTGCCCAGAAATGAATGAAGGTTTCTGCTGTATTTGCCATGGTACTGTTGCTGTAGAACCTGATTGTAGAACCTGATGTAGAACCCGTTAGCATGATGCATATATGGTTGGACAGCTGCACTGAAATTTTTTTTGTGTTCTTATAGACACTGTTCATGCACAGTGTGATAGCTGTTTTGAGCAGCTTAGGCAAGAGAGGCATATACTAATTTTTTGTAGGCCATTTTTTCTTACCTATTGGAATGAAAGACATCTTCTGCATGGGACCAACATGCCATATACTCTTTGTAGAGCTGTTTAGTTGCTCCCAAGAACACTTTCTATCCTGAACTGAGGTCAATGATGGTAGAGGTGGTCTAGGAAGGTCTGGGAGAAGATATCTGTACCCGCTTCTTGGTCAGTGGCATCATCAAGGGACCAGAAAATCAGGGGTGGAGAAAGTAGTGTAGGATCCTAAGCCTTCTTGTAGGTAAAATCTATTTTACGTATTATTATACCAGGAGCTAGAATAAAGACTGTGGATCTGTATCCTGTCCCATACTGAGGACAAGTTTTTTCATTTTACCAACCTTTTAAAAGAACTGTATACTTGGCTGGCTATTGGACAACACTGAGATAAGAGATGAATTGCATTCTTGATAGATGGGTCATTTACAATACTTCTATTAACTAACTCTCCCCTGCAACATGCATACACATGCACAAATGGACAAACACACACAGTCACTCAATTTCTGCAGGTATTTTCAAAACCATTTTGTGTACGCGTTGTTCCGACTTTGTATCCTTCACTGAACACCTTTATTCACCTTCTGAGGTGAAAATACCTCCATGAAATCAGAAATGGATTTAATTAAATTTTGCTTTTAAATTTCTAGTGCAAATCAGAGCTGAGATTTGTGCTTGTACCCACTGGAATCTTTGACCTCAAGACAGACTTTTAAATCTCCAAAGCACACATCACCATAACAAAATTAAGGTACTATGGATTACGCTGGAACTCAGAATAATGGCAACATTTATCTAAAATGCATCCAGTGAAATGTTTGGTGTGCCATTCTATTTAACAGTTACAGTTTGCAGAAGTTCATTTGTCTACTTTTTTTTTTCCTAGTGAAAGAAGAATAAAAACAGAAAGACGGCATTAAAAATGGTACATAAAACAGTACCGTAAAACAAGGGAATATGTCATGGTCTATTTTTTCTGCTATTGTAGTTCTAAATATTAGAGTAATGGAAAGTATTTATTTTTCATTGAATTAATTTATTTTCATGTTTTTCTCTCTTTTCCTCTCATCCCAATTATTCTTTTCTTTTTATAATGCTCTTGTTTAAGTACTTACCATCCAGCTGTAATCTGTTGCCACAGCATTTGTACAGCTGAAAAGAAAACATTACTGAATTGTCAGCATGTTTTCAACTTCATTAAAGATGACAACCTGGTAATCAGCTGTATAGACTGTATTACCACGGTTACAGGGAAATTTGAGCTATTTTCCTGCCATTAAATCATCCTAACAGCCACCAGCATACTCCAGAGTTGAGTTGCTCAGCTCACGCTTTCATGTTTCCTCATAAGTTGCTTTGAGACAATTTGGAATTTGCTTTCATACGGCTCTCTGGAACAAAGACTGCTCCCAAACCACTGTTTGAACTAGTGGTAGGGTGTAAATGTAGCTATGATAAGTTTACTGAGGATGACTGGTATTGAGGTAAAGTTTGAGCTGCTCTTCCTCTGAATTAAAAACCTGAAATTTGCCAGGGCCAAAAGTCCTGTTCAAAGAGAACTGACTTTGCATAATGCTGGTTAAATTTCATCTTCATTTCACTGAATTGTTGTCTTTTGGAAATGTCATGTGTACACAGGGAGGTCATTTTGATTTTTCTGTAATTCCACCAATAAAAAACATAGTACTTCCTTACAGAAATGTTTTGAAAGAG
>NW_010518476.1:35094-42962 GCF_000687285.1 Phaethon lepturus
AAAAGCAGTGCAGTCAAAGAGAAGGAAGAAAAGCTGAAGAATGACAATAACATCAGGTGACATCTACAAAAGTCAGAAGAAAGAGTTTAATTTTTTTCCTTATAAAAATAAGAAGAAACTAATTAGCCATTCATGACTAGACCTTTAGGACTAGGACAAAAGTATTTTAGGCAGGGTTTGGTAGAAGAAGCAAAATTACTTGATGACAAGTTTGGAGATGTCCATACAAAACTTACAGGTTAGGATGAAAGAAAGTCCAAAAGTGCTGCTGAGAGAAAAGTCTAGTCAGAGTTCGTCAAGACACGTGTTGGTAACAGAGCAGAATTGAACCATGGGAAATTGTTTGTCACACATAAGCAAAGTGATATTTTCTGCAGGAAATAGAAAGGAAACAATCTGAAGGTGATGCAAAGAGTTTTCTTGGAACTATTTAAGAGAGAGAGACAAACAGATATGCAAAAGAAGTCGTTTTCAGGCATCTCAGGCAAAAAAATGAATTTAAATGGGAAAATATGTACAGAAGGAACAAAGTGACAACAGCTGCAGTAGTCAGATGAAACATCTCTAAGAGAAAGAAGAGAGCAATTTCAGACAGGGGAGGACACAATGAATATATGAAGAGGAAGACAGGAAAGGAGCCAAAGATGACTTCTTGGGTCATAAGAATGATTCATGGAATATGTATGATGGAGACCCATATAGCCTGAAACTGGACGTGTAAATTTAAAAAAAAAAATATGAAGACAACATCAAGGTATGAAAAGCAGTTGAAGGAAAGCATGTGGTAGAACACAATCCCAGGAAGCATGTAGTGTCAACCAGCTCACATCATTCAAAGAAAAATACCTTGAGCAGGGCTTCTTGCCAAACAGTTGGTGTTCCAAGACCAGATAAATTTGCTGTTGGCTAGGGGCCTTGCATTTCTCTGGTCAAAAGTCCCCAGGCAAGAAGCATACAAATGCAGTGTATCAACAGCAATCACCTGACACATCGTGCACGTGTTCTACAATGGCTGTGCATACACTGGTTGCCCAGATTTGCAGTGCATACCCAGTGGTTTTAATGAACTTTGGTTATGTTGGACTTGCTCTAAGGAGGAGACAAAGCTGCCCTGTGTGTGGGCAGTGACCATTTGTCTAGGATTTCAGGACATCTGCCAACCCCAACACATCCTTTGCTGGAAGGTGGAAGAGGCAATAGAGGAGGAAAGCTGTGCCAGCATTGTCAAATAAGGATATTGATAAGGATATTCATGAAGTGTTTAAGAGCACAACATAGGCACAGAGAAAAACACAGTCAAGGTCCTTGCAGAGCAGGGATGGAGAATTTAGCAACAGCGCAGCCACTTTCACTGTTGCTGCAATGCAGCATGAGGAAATGTACTTATGCCATGTGGTTATGTTACCTGAATGGGTCTACCAGAATTGGCAGAACAACTCGGAATGTCAGGTCTAAGCCACAACATTCATATAGTTTATATCAGCAAGGCTGATAATGTCATGAAGGCATGCTGGGGAAATGCAGGTTTAGGTGTAAGTATCTGGACAAATCTTGATGCCTGCATGATAGGTGTGACAGCAGAGCCTCTCCTAAGAACATTTGCCTTAGTATCAGGAAGCATAATATCAATTTTATAGCCTATGGGATACCTATCAACTGGTCTTTCAGTAGAAAAGATCGAGGAATCTTTTCTTGGTGTGCTTAAAGCATCCCTGATATCTCCCAGACTCCAAGGATTCAGCTGCTTCCAAATGCAGCGTGATTGGTAGACGTGCCATAAAGACTGCCAGTAGTGACAGGGGACAGCAACATAGGGCTGAGCCTAACTGAGAAAGGGAGAAACCTCAGCAGCTGAGATTACCAACACCAGCATGAGATAAGTGAGCATGGGCCTTCTGTAGCTACCAAAATCACGCATCAAATTTGAGGAGACTGCTGAGCCTGAGCTACCGTGCAGCTCCCACTCTTCTCCCTTTTCCTGCTATGTGATCACACAGGACATGACCCTGGGGGCAAGTGTCTCACTTGTCTTTTCTTCCTCTCTACAGCCCAAATACAGTCTAACCACCCTAGAGCACATCACTTACAGGCCCTCTTCAGCAATTACAGTTTGCTTCTGGACACTGTGTCATATTGGACAAAGAAGGAGTCAAAGTACACTCACTTGTCTGTCTAGAAGATGGGTCTTCCAGAATATGCCTTCTGGTATATTCATATAGCATCTGCACAAGTCCAGAAAGGGTACAGTGAAATATTAGATGGAGCTGGAGTCCTTGCTGTTGACAGTCTAGTATATGGAGACACTCAACAAAAACCTAATAGCTCTACTCATAAGATGGAGTGCCATCTAAAACTGAATCATAGCAAAATAAAAAATTGGTGCTTTATGAGTTTCTTTGATCAGACCTTGGAAAAAAATAACTCCGAACCTGTTCAAACAAAGTGAAAACAATAAAGCATTTTCAAATCTCCACTTCTTGGTGGAAAAATCAGAATCCATATTAATCATGATGCTTTACTTAGAACAGTTTGATACAGATCCCTGCTATGAAGCCCAAAATAAAAAGCAAAAAGCACATTTTATTGGGAAAATTTGATGAGAACTTTGAGAACACAGGGACTGTATCATTTTTAAACCACAATAAATGACAATAATAAATGGCAGTAAAAAAGTCACTGGATGTGTTCCAGGATGTGTTCCTAGAAATTCAGGTCACAACACTGAAAAGGTAGATATGCTGTAAATAGTAGACGAAGCAGTATTTTGCGGGAGACACTTTGGGGCCATAAGGATTAAGAGTGTAGAACTATCACATGAAAATTATACTCAAATAGAAAAGAATTTACCACTCTCACTGGATGTCAGTACATACTGTGCAGTACAGCTGGAACAGATCACAAACCTTAGGGGATATTCTTGACAAATCTTAAGCTTCTGCACCTTATAGGCTTCATACATGATCATAAAGCTACAAAGGCATGACTTCAAAGTGAAATACAAGCCCAGAAGAGAAATTCCTGTAGCAAAATGTACTGGTGTCTGCAAAAAAAGGAGCAGAAATTCTGAGGAAAAATAGAAAGCATCAATGTGATGAATCTTTTAAAAGAATAGGTCAGGATAGCTTGCCCAAAAACAAGTTCTCCGGGCCTATCAGGACTTCTGGAGTGTAAAAAACCAAAGTTAACCTGGAAAATGAAAGGAAAGAAAGTAGTGACACTGAAGAAAACTCCTTCCAGGCATCTGAAAAGATTTATGGATCTAACAATGATGTTATGAGAAGTCTGAGGATCAAACATATTTCACTGGTCCCAAATGTGTGTGAAAGACTAGACATGGTTAGGATGTGCTGATGATTTGTATCTTTTTCTTTCATGTGACAATAAAACGAGTATAGCAACATCTGAAACGTGAATAAGTTAATCTGCATTCATGAATTAATAGATACTTCCATTATGAAAACTACTAGAGGAAGAAGCAGAGGCTCTTATGCTAACAGATGATGTACTTTAGAGAGCCCAAGAGCAATGGATGACTGGTCTAGAGGATATCCTTAACCTGATGCTAGATTATTATTACAAAAATATCTTTGAAGTAGCTCCAACAGACAATGCATCGCTGATCTCTGGACTGGGTGACGCAAAGGGGATGTTGACCAGCTAAAGCAGCAATAACGACCTCACTTCACACAATGAACCACAGGGCACGTTTGAAAAATTCCAAAGCACTGACGTTGCATTTACGCGCAGGCACACACAGACGGGCAGGGGCAGAGGCAGCCACCGGCACTGCCCACCGACCCAGGGTGCACAAAAATCAGCAAGCAGATTCTGATACCATTCAAGGTGGTCAAGAGTGCTACCTCGTTGTTTATTAAGCTGCTAAAATGCACCTCTGGAGTCAAACTTTTCATTCTGACAGGCTCTAGCAAGCAGAAAGCGCAAAGCTGTAACCCTTGTGAAAAGGGTGTCTTTTCCTTTCCAAAACCTCATGTCAGCTGAAATGAAACAGATGAATGAACAGAGGGGAAAAAAGTAGAAATAGTATTCATGATGAAAATGCCAGTATACAAAATCCCTTCCGAAACAGGATTATAAAGGCCAGTGCCACTCCAGTGAGATAACTGAATGCCCCAGGCTGGGTGTTAGCCAGCCGAAGAAGAGGTTCCTCTCTAGGTAAAATCACAGATGCTTAGGAGCTGCTTGTATCAGTATGAGCACGGCAAGTGGTGACCACACAAGCCCTGTGACATGTGGAAGGTGATTCCCAGCAAGCCACCCACCTCTGGGAGAAAACAGGCAACACGGCTCGCAGCCCACACGCTCCACGGCTGACCCAGTGGCAATACACAGGAATGCGCAGAACAGACCTTGATGCATACGTGGGAGAAAATGCAAACTTAAAAGTCAGGGGGGCTACAACAGCATCTGCTGAGGTGCCTCTCCTCCACGGCTTAACCACATTAATTCCTGGCATCCTAACCCTGAGTTAGACCTTGTGGTTTCCTTGAGCTTCATCTTCCCTGTGAAAGCATACAGAGTTTTTGCTCAGAGACTCCAAAGATGTATTTACTTACAACATGAGACATTTAGTCTACACAGCAAGCTTCCTAAATTCAATGTCCCATGCCTGGACTTGTGTTACCCATGGAAGGAGTGAACTTCACTGTCACATCATGTGAAACTGAAGTTGTGTTCACCTGCATCTGGGTAAGCAGTGAGCCAACTCATGGTTTGATCTTGTAAAACTTGATCAGGCTCTCTCTTGATATAAAATATACTCACTTGGTTCTCTACCTGCTCTAAAACTCCTTCACTCTCTAAGGATCTTCCTCTGCCATGCACACATCTCCTTTCTAGCACTCGCTTTCCTTGTTTAGCTGTTGATGACCTGCTGGTACCCTTCTTAAGAAAGAAGCAGAACACCACCAGGCACCTCCTCAGGGTGTCTAGGAGAATTCAACCTACACAGGAGCTCAAGATGTAGCAACTTGCTGTGATAAGGTCGTCCAGATCTCACAGGCAGGGTCTGGGGTACTGTCCGTTCCAGACATCTTACTGTCTTAAAGCTTAAATTGTTTCTCGTCGCCATTTGTGCATTCATGGCAGGTACTAAGCTGCAGTCTGATTTAAATCTTCTACAAGCAGTGATTCTGGCACAGTATGTTTTACAATTTTGTATGCTTAAACTTCTGTAACAGAGAAGTATATAGACCCTGAGTTTGTAAGAAACACCATGCTAGTCTTGCATGAAAAGCTCCGCTTACTGGCTGCCAAGGATGCCTGCTGCTGCCCAGCAAGAAGACACGTTACCCTGAATCACCGAACGGCTGAGGTGGGAAGGCACCTCTGGAGATGGGCTGGTCCAACCCCTGACTGAGCAGGGACACAGAGAGCAGGTTGCCCAGTGCTGTTTCTCATTGGGTTTCTGAAACACCTTTGCATATTAGAGGTTTACATTGTGACAGACAACATTGCATTAACATGAAACTTCAGAGCTGGTATCACAATTTTCAATTAAGTACCAAAACTACAAGTTATGAGATGAAGGAAGGGTTGTGTTTCCAGTCCAAGGGATGCTTTGTGAATAAGAAGATACAGCAGCAGATTTTTTGCATCAGCTTAGGGTCTTATCTGGAAAGACAATACCCAGGAGAGGTGATCTGTCTAAGGAATTAGGTCCTAATTCTGATGACTGTGAAACTGTCATGTCAGCTTTGCCAGCTGAGCAAATCAGACAACACAGCCCAAGCCTCAGCCAGTACATGAAACAGTTTTAAGGTGTGCTGCTGTTGCATTTCTTTGTACTCCCAAAGCCAATAAATAGTTCCCTGACTTTTGTCCATCCTTTCTAGAATAAATACCTCTTCTTTAACATTAAGTTTTCTTCCATCTCAGGAGCAATTTCAGGCTGTGCTGATGAATATTAAACATTTTACACTCCAGGTTGGAAAAGGACCCTGGAAGATGCTGATGATATCCAGGGCACTTTACTACCCAACAAGAACTGGTAACACAGACTGCCAAGCTGCTGGTTAGAAATATCCCTTGCTATCAGCCAAAGGCAGGGAGCAAGCAACAGGGAGACGTGGAGAAGCTCCGAGACCTGAGCGTTGCACTGGCTCCAACATGTAACGTTGCTCCTGGCTGACAGCGTGACTCACTGGTGTGACTCAGACCTGCAAACCCACCATGGATGTGTAAAGAAACACTTTGTCAGAGAGCGAATTCCTCAGTGACAGTTTCGTGAGTGCCCCAAACTCCCAGGTTCTGCAGTGAGACTCTCCAGCTCCCCGCGTAATACGTGCCACCGCAGTTAATCCACAGCAGTGCACCGGCTGGCATCTGCCGATTCCATGTTTATGGCAGAGTGTGGCAGAATACAGTTGTATTACAGTAATTTGTGATGTGAAGTCAGGCTGTTGAAGATGAGAAAATAAAGAGAAGCTGTGGACTCTTAGTTCTGACAGTTCCTAAGTGGCCTGGTACCTGATATTAAATGGTACTTGTTACTTGGAAAAAGAAAATGTGATATATGCAGTAAAAAATGCTGGATGCTTCTTTTTTGAAATTTTGATTGTACAAAGGTTGGTGAGCCTTTTGTGAAAAAGAAAATAATATCTTTTTGTTTTAAAAACAGGTTAAACTCAATGTCTTCCATTTTAAGTGCCCATATGATACTATGGCTCCTGTATACGCTACCTGATACCTTGAAATTGTCTTCTCCCGGACACCATGCTGAAGTACACGTGCCATGCCCCAAGCTTTTTGTCCCATTGCCAAGCCTGTGAGTAATCCAGACCATCTCACAAATTTTCTGTCTTTAATGGAAAGTGTCAGCAGCAAACCACACACATGCCGGTGGCATTTCTGCAGATAGCTGCAGACAAAAGCTAAAGCCTGACGGTTACCATGGGATTCTCTCATTAAGCTTTTACTGAATATACTGCATTCTTCACTGTCTGTTAATGCTTGCCACTCTTCCTCCCTCCCCTAATTTTTTTGCCCTCTGTGCAGGAATGTGAATCGTATCAAACCCCAGTGAGAGTAAGAGAGCTGCTGTGCTCCGGCACCCGGCAGTGAGGTTCCACGGTCACATTCAGCTTGAGAAATCCTGTCTTTCAAACCCTGGCCAAATAGGCATTGCTGTGTATTTTGGGGGGGGAAAAAAAATCAGCCACTGCACTTGTTATTTATAAATAACAATAAAATCTTGAAGAAGGAGGGTACTTAATCCGCCCTTCGGTTGAGCATTGAACTGGATTCTTGTTTTCACTAAGCCCCCTTCGTGCTCCTTTGGCAAGGACAGGAACCTGCAGATGGGTGCATTTTACATTCTCACCCCCCTGAATGCCCATTTATACTTCACAGGATCACAGAATCACAGAATCATTAAGGTTAGAAAAGACCTTTAAGAACATCAAGTCCAACCATCAAGCCAACACCACCATGGCCACTAAACCATGTCCTGAAGTGCCACAGCTACACATTTTTTGAACACCTTTAGTGATGTTGACTACACCACCTCCCTGGGCAGCCTGTTCCACTCTCTCTGTAAAGAAAATTTTCCTAATATCTAATCTAAACCTCCCCTGGCGCAACTGGAGGCCATTTCCTCTCATCTTATTGCTGGTTACTTGGGAGAAGGGACCAACACCCACCTCACCACAACCCCCTTCCAGGTAGCTGTAGAGAGCGATAAGGTCTCCCCTCAGCCTCCTCTTCTCCAGACTGAACAACCCCAGTTCCCTCAGCCGCTCCTCATAAGACTTGTGCTCCAGACCCCTCACCAGCTTCGTTGCCCTTCTCTGGACACGCTCCAGCACCTCAATGTCCTTCTTGTAGTGAGGGGCCCAAAACTGAAGACAGCA